>NC_056431.1:60063256-60363256 GCF_018296145.1 Oncorhynchus tshawytscha
ATCAAGCATTGAATGTGCTGATGTCTTCTATTACCCCTCCATTGTCCACTCAACAAATGGATGGCTTCTATTACCCCTCCATTGTCCACCCAACAAATGGATGGCTTCCATAACCCCTCCATTGTCAACCCAACAAACTGATGGCTTCCATTACCCCTCCATTGTCCACCCAACAAACGGATGGCTTCTATTACCCCTCCATTGTCCATCAACAAACTGATGGCTTCCATTACCCCTCCATTGTCCACCCAACAAACGGATGGCTTCTATTACCCCTCCATTGTCCACCCAACAAACGGATGGCTTCTATTACCCCTCCATTGTCCACCCAACAAACTGATGGCTTCCATTACCACTCCATTGTCCACCCAACAAACTGATGGCTTCCATTACCCCTCCATTGTCCACCCAACAAACGGATGGCTTCTATTACCCCTCCATTGTCCACCCAACAAACGGATGGCTTCTATTACCCCTCCATTGTCCACCCAACAAACTGATGGCTTCTATTACCCCTCCATTGTCCATCAACAAACTGATGGCTTCGATTACCCCTCCATTATCCACCCAACAAACAGAAGGCTTCTATTACTAATCCATTGTCCACCCAACAAACGGATGGCTTCCATTACCCCTCCATTGTCCACCCAACAAACGGATGGCTTCTATTACCCCTCCATTGTCCATCAACAAACTGATGGCTTCCATTACCCCTCCATTGTCCACCCAACAAACTGATGGCTTCCATTAGCCCTCCATTGTCCATCAACAAACTGATGGCTTCCATTACCCCTCCATTGTCCAACCAACAAACTGATGGATTCCATTACCCCTCCATTGTCCATTCAACAAAGAACAGAATTAGTGCTAATGGTGACAGCAGTGTACCAGAATGGACACACACACACACACACACACACACACACACACACACACACACACACACACACACACACACACACACACACACACACACTAACACTATGAATATTGAATCAACGACAGTTAAAATGGAATATACTAAATGGAAAAATAAATACTTGGAAAGTCTATCAATTGATATTTTGGTAAAATAACTAGTTGTACACATCATTCTGTGCATTACAAAATGAAGCTAATGATTAAAATCAGCAACCTGACTGATCTCCTTTCTTTCTCCTTTTGAATGACTCGTCCCTCTTTGTGCAGGGATACCTAGGTCTTTCACTGACTGGCATAATAGCCCTTTACAACCCTTTAATTCATCTGATGAGATATCAGTAGGGGATGATATGGATGGTAATTGAGGAGATGTGTGTAACCACCCACACTATTATTAAAATTCTTCATTTCCTCTTTCATTTGGAATTAATTGGAATAAAATCCATCCTACATTAGTCTCATAATGAAAGGCAATAATCTATAAAAGAAAACGTATAAGTGCGAAGATCTTCTCCTTAGGTTCAAATTAAGGAAATTTCTTTTTAGCCATATTTGATTAAATTGCTCTCATTTCACCAGTATTGGGCCTATGCCATTCATTCTAGAAGTGCATAAATTAAGAAAATAAAAAAGTGAATTATCTGAGAGGAGCCAACTGTCAGTGAATTCAGACCAAGTTCATTATTTCAGCCTGATAACCATTCTCATCTCCTTGACTCGCTTTATAGAGACAATTAATTATGTCAAACATGCTCTCTTTCTTTCCCGAGAATAGCCAGGCACAGGCAGGCTGGTGGGGGTGTTTACGATACGAGGGATGGGGGGTCTGCAGAACGAACGAGGGAAAGCTTTCCCTAATCTCGACACACCTGTCAGACATATAGATCGTTATGTTGCCACTGAGGGCTAGATAACAAGCTGAATGTTGAACTACAACATCCAGGGGAGCGCAGAGCTGTGCGGAGCTGATCAGACCACTGTCCACTGGTAGACAATTCATTCAATTAGCCAACAGCACTCAGCCATGGCTGTAATGAGCTTGTAACAGGGCATGAGTTGGGCTCATTGACTGAAGATCCTCAAACCTCATCTATGTTATTGATACGGGACATTGACTTCATCTCCATCAAGGACGTTTTGCCGTTCCCTGCTTGTGGCTGCATGAAGTAGTGTTTGGGAATAGCAGGGAAAAGCAGTAACGTCTGGCAATAAGAGAGAGCCTGATCATCCTAGTGTTGAGTGAGGGACATCAGCATGACACCAAAAAGAAAGCATGAGCACATGGCAATGTCCTCAGAGCTAGTGTGTATCCTGTCTGAGCATGTGGCTGTGACACCTGGAGATGCGGGGGGAGCATTTAACAATTCACTGAGTCACTATTGGAGGGAAGTGGGACCCTCCGGCGTAGCTACCAGAGTTGTTTCATCGGCAGGAACACACTTGGGAGACAAAAGTCTCTAGAAAATGCATGGTCTGTAATCCATCTCAGGAAAAAGGGCGGAAAATCACACCCTCTGTCCGAGGTGCCCGCTGCATAGTTGCTACGGCTGGGTACACTCTGTCAGTCATTGGGTAAGGTCTGAGATGAGAGGGTGACGTTGGGTAACAGTTTTAATGGCTAGGGAAAATATGAAGTTGTGTCACAAGGTTCTGGAATGGTAGTCATTTTGAGGAGTATGGTCTTCAAAACATTTGATCTTTGCGTGTTTGCTATATTTCTTCATTTGACTTCATAAAAGCCGCCTCTTCCTCATGAGAGAGTCTGAGAGTATGCATGAATACAGCTGCATGCTTCTCTAGCTGTAACATACCACAGATGTGAGGACAGACAATTTACAGAAAATTTAGTAAAAGTGTGAGCCATGGTAGCCGTGCATGGGCTTCCCCCCCGACATCAAAGAGATGGAGGGAGGACTGGTTGGAAGGATGAGGAGAAGAAGTGAATTAGAAACTGTAGCTCTCTACAGCTCAGTGTGAGAGTCTGACCTCTACCTCTGACAGCAGGCCATCCAGGTAAACACACTGTCTATCAGCAGGGGATCTGAATGCTGCTGGAGAAATGTAGGCTCAATTTACAGCCTAGAAATTAGCTAGTGGTATACCACATATACATGTGTGTGTGTGTGCCTACGGGTGTGTGTGTGTGTGTGTGTGTGTGTGTGTGTGTGTGTGTGTGTGTGTGTATTTTGAGATGCCTGTTGGTTGAGTAAAAAGTCATTCTCTTTGATTCGTTCCCAGTCACACATCCAAATGAGTCAGGATGAGAAAGACAGCAGGGAGTCTCTTGGCCTTCCCAAACCCAAGGCCCATTTTTGGTGCATGGAATTGGCCTCTCTCTGTTTGGATTTATTCATTTTATATGTGGAACCTGATAATGAAATGAATGGCTTTAGACTGGTGCTGAAACAAAGAGAAAGAGTGAAGGTTTTAACCATTATTATATTGACTCTTCAGCAGTATTCCGTTTTATGTCTCATCAAATTCAAATAGTTGTATAAGCCCCCTTTTTCACCCCGATTTCATGATATCCAATTGGTAGTTACAGTCTAGTTCCATCGCTGCAACTCCCGTACGGACTTGGGAGAAGCGAAGGTCGAGAGCAATGCTTCCTCCTAAACACCCCACCAAGCCGCACTACTTCTTGACACACTTAACCCGGAAGCCAGCCGCACCAATGTGTCAGAGGAAACACCATTCAGGTGGCGACCGAAGTCAGCTTGAAGGCACCTGAAGTCAGCTTGAAGGCACCTGAAGTCAGCTTGAAGGCGCCTGAAGTCAGCTTGAAGGCGCCTGAAGTCAGCTTGAAGGCGCCTGAAGTCAGCTTGAAGGCGCCTGAAGTCAGCTTGAAGGCGCCTGAAGTCAGCTTGAAGGCGCCTGAAGTCAGCTTGAAGGCGCCTGAAGTCAGCTTGAAGGCGCCTGAAGTCAGCTTGAAGGCGCCTGAAGTCAGCTTGAAGGCGCCTGAAGTCAGATTGATGGCGCCTGAAGTCAGATTGATGGCGCCTGAAGTCAGATTGAAGGTACCTGAAGTCAGATTGAAGGCACCTGAAGTCAGATTGAAGGCACCTGAAGTCAGATTGAAGGTGCCCGTCCCGCGACAAGGCACACGTCCTGCCTTAATTTTGCTGGACCCCAGGAAGAGTAGTTGCTGCTTTGGCAAATTCTACCTCAATTTGATTTATACTGTTACACATGCAGCCATGCCATTTGGAAAATGGCGCCGGAGGAGATGGCTGCCGTTTTACGGTCTCCTAACCAATTATGCGGGGGTTTTTCGCGATATTTGTAAATTATTTTGTACATAATGTTTCTGCAACCGTATCTTATGGCAGAAAAGAGCTTCTAGATATCAGGACAGAGATCATTACCTCGGATTAGACAAAGATTTTTTCAACAACAGCAGCAGCAAGCAGGACTCACACGATATTCTCCAAATACGACGCGACGCAGAGGAAGAAGAGCCGGATGCCTCGTCAGGACCCGCAGAAGGCAACTAGGAAAGCTGCCGTTACCGTCAATATTACTCGGCAACGTGCAATCATTGGATAATAAACTAGACGAGGTACGATCACGAATATCCTACCAACGGGACATCAAAAACTGTAATATCCTATGGTTCACGGAATCGTGGCTGAATGATGACATGGATATTTAGCTCGCAGCAATACACGCTGTACCGGCAGGATAGAACAGCACACTCCGGTAAGACCAGGGGGGGCGGTCTGTGCATATTTGTAAACAACAGCTGGTGCACGAAATCTAAGGAAGTCTCTAGATTTTTCTCGCCTGAAGTAGAGTATATGATAAATTGCAGGCCACACTACTTGCCTAGAGAGTTCTCAGCTATACTTTTTGTGGCTGTTTATTTACCACCACAGACAGATGTATAAGGAAATAAGCAAACAGGAAACCAGTCACCCAGAGGTGGCGCTCCTAGTGGCCGGAGACTTTAATGCAGGGAAACTTAAATCAGTTCTACCAAATCTCTATCAACATGTTAAATGTGCAACTAGAGGGAAACAAATTCTAGATCACCTGTACTCCACACACAGAGATGCGTACAGAGCTCTCCCTCGCCCTCCATTTGGTAAATCCGACCACAACTCTGTCCTCCTGATTCCTGCTTGCAAGCAAAAATTAAAGTAGGAAGCACCAGTGACTCGGTCTAAAAAAAATGGTCAGATGAAGCAGATGCTAAACTACAGGACTGTTTTGCTATCACAGAACATTCGCACTGAGCTAAAGGGTAGAGCTGCCGCTTTCAAGGTGCGGGACTCTAACCCGGAATCATACTACACCGTCTCCGACACTCGTCGGATGTGGCAAGGCTTGCAAACTATTACAGACTACAAAGGGAAGCACAGCCGCGAGCGTACCAGACGAGCTAAATCACTTCTATGCTTGCTTCGAGGCAAGCAACACTGAGGCATGCATGAGAGCATCAGCTGTTCCGGACGACTGTGTGATCACGATCTCTGTAGCCAACGTGAGTAAGACCTTTAAACAGGTCAACATTCACAAGGCTGCGGGGCCAGATGGATTACCAGGACGTGTGCTCCGGGCATGTGCTGACCAACTGGCAGGTGTCTTCACTGACATTTTCAACATGTCCCTGATTGAGTCTGTAATATCAACATGCTTCAAGCAGATCACCATAGTCCCTGTGCCCAAGTACACAAAGGCAACCTGCCTAAATGAGTACAGACCCGTGGCACTCACGTCCATAGCCATGAAGTGCTTTGAAAGGCTGGTAATGGCTCACATCAACACCATTATCCCAGAAACCCTAGGCCCACCCTCATTTGCATACCGCCCAAACAGATCCACAGATGATGCAATCTCTATTGCACTCCACACTGCCCTTTCCCACCTGGACAAAAGGAACACCTATGTGAGAATGCTATTCATTGACTACAGCTCAGCATTCAACACCATAGTACCTTCAAAGCTAAATCACTAAGCTAAGAAACCTGTGACTAAACACCTCCCTCTGCAACTGGATCCTGGACTTCCTGATGGACCGCCCCCAGGTGGTGAGGGTAGGTAGCAACACATCTGCCACGCTGATCCTCAACACTGGAGCTCCCCAGGGGTGCATGCTCAGTCTCCTCCTGTACTCCCTGTTCACCCACGACTACATGGCCAGGCACGACTCCAACACCATCATTAAGTTTGCTGATGACACAACAGTGGTAGGCCTGATCACCGACAACGACGAGACAGCCTATAGGTAGGAGGTCAGAGACCTGGCCGGGTGGTGCCAGAATAACAACCTATCCCTCAACGTAACAAGACAAAGGAGATGATTGTGGACTACAGGAAAAGGAGCACCGAGCACGTCCCCATTCTCATTGACGGGGCTGTAGTGGAGCAGATTGAGAGCATCAAATTCCTTGGTGTCCACATCAACAACAAACTATCATGGTCCAAACACACCAAGATAGTCATGAAGAAGGCACGACAAAGCCTATTCCCTCTCAGGAAACTAAAATGTTTTGGCATGGGTCCTCAGATCCTCAAAAGGTTCTACAGCTGAGAGCATCCTGACCGGTTGCATCACTGCCTGGTAAGGCAATTGCTCGGCCTCCGACCGCAAGGTACTTCAGAGGGTAGTGCGTACGGCCCAGTACATCACTGGGGCAAAGCTGCCTGCCATCCAGGACCTCTACACCAGGCGGTGTCAGAGGAAGGCCCTGAAAATTGTCAAAGACCCCTGCCACCACGGTCACAGACTGTTCTCTCTACTACCGCATAGCAAGCGGTACCGGAGTGCCAAGTCTAGGACAAAAAGGCTTCTCAACAGTTTTTACCCCCAAGCCATAAGACTCCTGAACAGGTAACCAAATGCATTGTGTGCCCCCCCAACCCCTCTTTTACGCTGCTGCTACTCTCTGTTTATCTTATATGTATAGTCACTTTAACTATACATTAATGTACATACTATCTCAATTGGCCCAACCAACCAGTGCTCCCGCACATTGGCAAACCGGGCTATCTGCATTGTGTCTCACCACCCGCCAACCCCTCTTTTTACGTTACTGCTACTCTCTGTTCATCACATATGCAGTCACTTTAACCATATCTACATGTACATACTACCTCAATAAGCCGGACTAACCCGTGTCTCTATATAGCCTTGCTACTCTTATTTTCAAATGTCTTTTTACTGTTGTTTTATTTCTTTACTTACCTACACACACACACACACACACACACACACACACTTTTTTTTCTCCGCACTATTGGTTAGAGCCTGTAAGTAAGCATTTCACTGTAAGGTCTACACCTGTTATATTTGGCGCACGTGACAAATAAACTTTGATTTGATAGTCCATGTGAAAGCACTGCTCCAGTACTGCAGGTGCACTGACTGTGTATGTGTTGAGGTTGTAAAGGACGGCTCAGTGATCCGGCCTCTGGAGGTCATCCCAGAGAGCTCTGCTGTCCAGAGCTGCCTGAGTGGTGACCTACAAGTCAGCGGACAGCAGTCCATGGCAACAGGTTGACCCACATTTCACGGCCAGCTTGTGCAGGTGCCTCTGAGGTCAGGGGTCTGTAGCTGGAGGTCATAAGGGTCGCAGTCTGTTTTAAACAGTAGGGTCCTGCCCTGGCCACCTGTCCTGAGCGTGCTACGTTTGGTGCACCAGAAAGAGTGTGTGGGTGATCAAATGCATTTACCAAATTTCTCCAGCAGTGCTGGGCCTTAAAAAGATTGATCATTAAAAAGAAGAAAAGCCTGCACACTTTAAAACAGTACAACTTGATGAAGGCTATTGCAGCTAAAACGTTCTCTGTGTTTGTGCAGGGGGAAAGCATGAGAGCAGCATATACTGCTATGTATACC
Source organism: Oncorhynchus tshawytscha (assembly GCF_018296145.1). Taxonomy (NCBI): domain Eukaryota; kingdom Metazoa; phylum Chordata; class Actinopteri; order Salmoniformes; family Salmonidae; genus Oncorhynchus; species Oncorhynchus tshawytscha. The sequence goes on from NC_056431.1 coordinate 60,071,019, forward strand.
ATGTGCATGTTGTTCTGTCTTTACTATGGGTGTGGTGATCAGCCAGCCAGACTCAGAGAGAGCAGTCAGCGGCCTGTCCCGTCTGGATGGACACCAGCAGGGGGGGATGTGTGGAATGTCCAGACTGCAGGCCACTCTACCCCACCATGGTATGCTATGTATATGGAAGGGAAGACCAACAGGACCTCACTCTACATGCACCTGTGTTTTTGATGCATGTGTGTGCGTGCATGCGAGAGTGTATGTATTCGCGAGTGTGTATGCATGTTGAGTGTGTGTGGGGTGGGGAATCCTGGCATTGGAATGTGTTTTAACTCTTAACTGCCAGGCCACACCATCAGCTGGATATCTGGCCTGGATTCATTTAGGCTTCCTTCCTTCCCATCAACCCCCTCTCTCCATCAACCTGTCGTCCCCCTCACCCCCTCTCCCTCAGCAACCTCCTCATGTCCCTCTCTCACCCATCAACCCCTTCTATCCCATTAACCCCTCACCCCCTCTTACCCATCGACCCTTCACCCCCTATCAACCCCTTCTTTCCCATCAACCCCTCACCCCCTCTTACCCATCGACCCTTCACCCCCTATCAACCCCTTCTTTCCCATCATCCCCTCACCCCCCTCTCCCTACTCTCTCCCTTCACCCCCTCAACCCATCAGCCCCTCTTTTCCATCAATCCCCTCTTTTCTATCACCCCCTCTCCCCCACAACTCCTCAACCCCATCAACCCACACCCCCTCTTCCCATCAACCCCTCTCCCCATCAACCACCACCCCCTCTCCCCATCAACCCCTCTCTCTATCCACCCTCACCCCCTCTCCCCATCAACCACCCTTCCCTCCTCCCCCATTAACCCTCTTCCCCATCAACCCCTCCCCCTCTCCAATCAACCCCCTCTCCCCATCAACCCCTCACCTCCCTCCCCCGTCTTTCTCCACTCCCCCATCAACCCCTCACCCCCCCTCCACACTCCTCCCTTCCTCTCATTTCCTACTCACCCTCCACTCATCTCTGGCAAACCCAACACTCAATACCTATCTTCTTTATTCTCTCATCATCCCCTTTTCTTCCTCTAATCTGTAACCCTCTTTCACCTGTTCTCTCTATTTTACCTCTATTTCTCCTTCACCTGCTGAGCCTCTATTGTCTGCTCCCTCTCTTTTCCTCTCCGTTAACTCCTCTCACAGATGGTTTCTTTGACTTTACTGGTGTTCGCCCACAGTACATACACCATCTGATATTATGCTCTAACCGGTGGCTGTAGTGGTATGTTAGCCAGCTGTCCTGGGGGTGTCTGCTATTTGATGTGTCTGCAGAAATGGCAGCAGGGGTGCGGGTCAGGGAAAGATGGTTTGTTTCATTACTATCGCAGCCCTGAGTTACGGCCCTGCTAGACGTGTTACTGGATAGCCTGCTCCCCTGTCGGTGTTTGAAGTCCCGTCAGATTTAGCAGTGGGGTGTACATCCATAGGCGATGCATTCGGACACTTGCTCTGACACTGCTGATGCGTTGTCCAGTGCCATCCAAACATATTCACACACACACACACACATACACACGAGTAGCAAGACCAGGGGCAGCCCTGCAAACTGTGCCGTAATAGAGAGAGTGTCGAATGTGGAGGGGTCAGGGACTAGGCCAGGGTTCATACATAGGCCCACCCACATGTAAACTCACTCCACTCAACTCCATACAGACAGACGTCTACAGTTTCCCAGATGCAGATTAAGCCTAGGCCTACTCATGGCCTAAAGAAACATGCCCAATAGAGAAACTCCACTGAAAGAAGGTCTGGATAAACAAAATAAGTCTATAATCACTGCATGGCGGAGAAACAGACTTTATTCTACCCAAGGTGTTACCCATCATCAGAGTTATTGAGACAGTCAGTGGGCAGAGCTGTCACCATAGTCTAGTCAGAGTCTAAACAGACAGTACAGCAGTTTGAATCACCTCCAGATTATCTTCACTCATTCAGAATGTTGAAATGCTCATCTACAGTCTGAAAATAGGCTTGAGAGAGAGAGAGAATTCCTAATAGAAGTAATTACGATCTTATATTGTAAACTCTTTTCAATGGCCAAAGTAACATGGAGTCAGATTGTATTCTACAGTTGTGAGTGAACACCAGGAGAACAACTTTGGTCTGATGCCTCCACATCAATAACTTATTCATCTGCTATCAGGCTGAATCATTTCAATACCCTTGCTATTTATAAGCAATACCTTTCAAATATTTCTAAGTCAGTGTAAACAGGTAATTTGTGACTGACTAATGATCCTTACAGTCTGTCTAATTACAGCAATTGAAAGGGATTAGTCTGTTTTCATGTCTTCAAGGCCCTTGAATACCAACCACCATTATTAGGCATTCACACTGACAGAGAACGTTACAGGAACGCTAATAAAAGTGTGTAGTTTAATTAAGGCTAACGTTTCTTCACATAATAAAGCAGCGCGCTGAAGACCGTGAGCCTGGCTCTGGAGATCTGGAGATTTGTATTACACCCCCGCAATGTAATTAATAAGACAACAATATCGGTGCGCAGGGCCCCATGGTTTGGAATGCCAACGGCAAACCCATGCAGCTAATGTACAAAGCCACTAATAAACAATATGGAAATAGAGGGACCCAGATGAGCCCCTGAGGGCCAGACCATTCTGATGCGTAATTACAATCACACTGTATTAATGACAACAGAACACTTATTCTCTGAAATGTGAGAAAGAACACCAAATCGTATTATATGAAGAGAGCAGACAGAGCTCAAAGCCAAGTCCTTCAGCACTTTGGGGAAACGGATCTGAATCGGAGAGAGGATACACAGTGGCCTCCCATACATCATGGACAGAAGGTCATTGCTGATATGGAGAGGCTTTGATAGCTATTATCAGGCAGCACAAATAATGAAGGGTGTTGATAATAAGTGTATGAGAGTGGTCATTGTGGGTGGGGTCTCTGTAGAGGGAGCCCCTCTGGTGTGAACAGAGCCAGGCACGCTGTGGCTCCTCCCTCTGGCTGGTGTGGCCATGTAGTCATTAGCTAGTGATAAGACAACAAGGAGGAAGGGAGGAGGAGAGGGAGATGTTTACTGGAACAGAGCTGGCTCTGACTGGAATATAGGAGGTGTACAGTGAATCTCAACCTAATGCTCAGGTACACTATGCATTCTCGCAGTCATTAAGATGGCAGAATTGTGATAGGAATCCTGAATGATTTCACCTTTGAGTGAAGCATTCAACACAATCACTACCCTGGCAAATATGTGAGATGTGTGAATGCATGGCATGTCAACATTATGTCGGTCATGATAGCAACAAATATTCAGTCTGCAGTCTAATGTTGTTTTCTGTGTGATTGACAGCTGCATCCGCCAGCCCTTGGAGTGCAGCCAGGCGTTAACGCCCTGCATGAGCGATCATGGGGTCCGCCCCCGAACCCGGGCTGCTGGGCCGGTGGGGCGTCCCACTACCACGACACGTTTAGGAAGTGGCAGAGGCCAGGGATTGTCTCTGGCCAGCAGGGAAGATGGAGAGACACCAGGATAGACAAAAGGAGGAGAGGATGAACGTGAGGGCTGAGGCCTCTGTCTCTTTCATTAGAGAGGAGCCGTCTAGACATGAATGTTCCACAGGAGAGCAGGGCCTCTTTTAAAGATGACTTTGAGAAAGTCTTTGCTGGGAAAATAGGGGTGGGGGTCAGAGTCAGTGATCAGTATAGGCACCACAATACTAAGGTAAAACTGAATGTCTAAATGAATCCACATTCATCTCAAATCACATTCTGTGACATTAGGATACAGCAATCACAATATTGTGATCACAATGTTTTGTATACAGTTTGTGTTTTCTGGTGTCTTCCTCCACAAAATAGCAGGTGTAATGTGTGCATGTGTGAATGTGTGTGCACGCATGCGTATCTGTGCTTTGTGGTGTCCCTTCCTTTCCACAGCAGCAGCACAGGAGGTGGGGGGTGGGGAGGAGAGGGTAATGGGCCACAGCTCTATTTTGAACACGTACTTACTGGTTCTTTAATAAACCTTTGACCCCCCCATGGGGTCATATATCCCAAAACAACTGTGCAGCTCCGCCACCCACAGAGCCTGCTGCCTGGCTGTCACAGTCACAGAGAGGCTCTGTCTCACACCAACTGCACTGTACCCAATACCCTTGTGCCCTCATATAATTATTGGTGGTATGTTTGTAAGAGGTTCTCTCCCTTTTAACCCCTGCTCCTTAGCTGAATGTACTGTATGTGCTGAATTGGACAACCATCGGCTCTCATATAAAAACGTGTGTATTTACACTCCTGCATACTGTACATGTAATGTATTGTTATACAGTGAGGCCATATTTATTTCCCGGCGTGATCATATAGCCCCTCTGCACTGTTTATTCTATTTGTTTGCCTGATGCAGTGATTGCATACTGTTATGATGGTCCTGCATTGAGTCGCATTCATTACCTAAACCTGCACTGACATTTGAAATATGCACCTGCAGTGCTCCCTCTAGAATGTTACATCAGGCTCCTGTTATAAAGATACACTCAGACATGAAAAAACTTGATGGGAACATTTGTAAATCTTGCCTTGCAAATAGTGTTATTAAAATGTCTAACTAATTGCAGGATGTAATGGCCCAAATATAGACATATAAACCTATTCAGATTTGAGAAATATTTAGTTACCCCGCATAAAAGATGTGATATGCAGTAACCTGGGTAGAAAGATGCTCTACAGCGTGTGACCATTTTAGATAATCCTATTCCTGAAATAAGTTATTTGTTTGTAGATGCTTCCTCTCCTTACCTGCACATTAATCCCTGTATCTAACCCTCTCTAAAACAGAGTTCACCAAAGGCAGATGGGTCACTCTTCTGTTATTTAGTTGTTGATGGAAAATGTGTTCATCCTTGTCGTCTGTTCATCCATTGAGCCCTGGCGTTGGACTGAGTAGCGGGTTGAGAGGAACAGACGGTGGCACATTTGCATGAGAAAGTGTTTATGGTCCCCTATCTCTCCCCTCTCCTCTCAGGCAGTGCATTTTGAATCAGTCTTGTTGGCTTTCTGGCCCTCTAGATGAGGGGAGGGGTCACGAGGGCAGCCTATTACAACGCCCCCTATCACTTCTATGTCACTCAGACCCTGTCACATGACCCTTTGTCAACCAGAAGGGCGACAGCCCTCTTAAGAATAATCAAATTAGTTATCAATAAGCCCCATAACTCTGGATGTAATTGGCTTTTTATGGACAGAGGAGGTGTGCAGCTGGTGGCAATGATTGAGGTGACACACACACATAAATACACAAAGGTGTGCGAAAGAATGATGGGATGGAGAATAATGCAGTCTCTAGGGGGTACTCTCTCTTCAAACCCTCAACCAAAATCCTAATTGAATTAGCGGAGCTACATTGAGAGAACTGGGAGGGCAGTGTATTATTGAAAATTATGTGCATTATTTTGGCTCCTTTTTGGTCAAAATTGAGCTCAAAGTAGTTTAGAAAATACTTGATCGTGACATTTCCTCTACTAAAGAATTGTTTTGAATCTTTCATTTTTAATGAACACAACCAAGAATGGACCCATATGGGCACTCCACTGACATGTGTGTGAGGTATATCACCTTCACGTACGAGGTGTCCTAATCTTATATTATGTGTAAATTGCAACAAGCCTCCTAGCTGCTATCAGACAACTCACCCTTCTGAATTGTTCTTTCCCCAATATCAATTCTCCTCACACTGCAGAATCGTTCTCCCCAGGGCTCCTAGCCACAGCCAGAGTCACAGCCACAGCGCTGCCTCGCTACATTAGCTGATCGTCCAGCACCGGGGCCCGGGCCCTCCTAATGAGACGGGGGCGTGGGGCCCTGTAGCTCGTTCATCATCCCGCTCCCTCCAATCCCAAGCCCTTTTATCAGGCCCCTGTCATCTCCACCAACATTAATCAGCTGTCCGCTGAGGCACAGGCTCTGATAATGCCCTATTAGTCACCATGCTGCAGAGTCATTACGGGCCAATGAAAAGGCCAAGGAATTACATCCCCAAGACGCTCACAGAGCGCGCTCAGACAGCGCGACTGGCATGGCCCGGATATTAGTGTTAGCTAGCAACAATGGCTCAGATTCTGAGAGAGGAAAGGTCCTGCTTGGCTTGTTTGCTCTCTCACTCTCTCTGAAAAAAATACTATTCGGTAATACTGAAGGGATGAGAATATTTCAAAGCATGACCAAATAGTACATTTTCTGTAAATAAAGTCTTCGACTACCAACTAAAGAACATGAACCAAAAGCTAACCCTGGACAGAGATAATTTACATCCCCATTTTATCAGACAAAACCAAACATCACAATGTATTACAGACAAATATGTCCTTTCAGTTCCTCCTCACCCATCTTACAGCTAGCTCCCTGCAATAACTCGTTCATTATCACCATCAAGATCAACACTATGATCACTCTTAGAACATAGGTTTCCAAAGTGGTTCTTCAGCTGTCCCCATAAGATAACCCTTTTTGGTTCCAGGTAGAATCCTTTTGGGATCCATGTAGAACCCTCTGTAGAAAGGGTTCTAATGGAACTCAAAAGGGTTCTACCTGCAACCAAAAAGGGTTCTCCTATGGGGACAGCCGAAGAACCCTTTTAGGTTCTAGATAGCTTTTTTTTCAAAGAGTGCATGGTTATGAATATCATCAGAGCCATGCTGAACATATCCCCACCGTCAAAATATGGTGCTTTGGATCTTAGTGGTAATTATCTGAGATATGCGTTCACTTCCCTTTATGATTATCTCTGTGTATGCTTGAGTGATCTGGCATTAGAGGTAGCATAACATCCATCATGGGGAGACACAGGGAGATTAGCAGGGTTAGTCGTGTGATAGATGGCCCCTGATAGGCTAATGATAAGCTTCTTAGTGTCCATGTAGCCAGCCTGGTTCTGAGCTCCACTAACCATGCAGATGAGAGCCCATTTGTATTCATTAGACCATGGAGGTCCTGTCTCTCTCTTTCATTCTCTCTTTCTTCCCCTCGATCTATAGCCCTGTTTATACCTGGTGCTAACATGCGTCCCTTGTCCTGATCTTGTCTACATTCTGATTGTGCCCACATTTCCAGATATGTGTCTACACTGGTATTAAAATATGTTTGTTATCCGTCCACTGTGTCTACACTGTGACCATATTTCCTGGTCCCTTCCTTTATGCAAATTATTTCATAGTTATTCTTTCAAAATATTATTTATATATATAAACTGATGTAATCAGTCAATGGTGCCACCTGTCAATGATTTTAGAGGGCGGTATAATGATGATTTAAATAGTTTCTCTGTCCAGATCTGTCGACACTTGTAAGATATACAGACACAATGCATGTCTAACTACCTTAGGAGGTGGGTAGGATGATCTGATCACAATCAGATCAATGTCTTTTGATTGTCTACACCGGTCTAAAAACGTGGGCCCAATCAGAATGTGGACAAGTCCAGGACAAAGGAATCAAGTTAGAACCAGCTATAAATGTGGCTTTTGTCTCTCTACCTCTCCATGAACATAAAAGGGTCAAATATCTGTGGAAATTAAATCAGCACTACAATTCTAGAAAACCTAAAACACCCGAGTTCCTGGAAGATACAAAAAAAGCTGTGTTTAAATTGACCGGGTAGACTTTCCTGAGAGACGTTGTTGCCGTCAGTGTCAAAACGCAGCCTTTAAGTCTAGACTGACTGAGACTCTCTCTTCTCTGGCCTTGGAGATGAATGGTGTGCATCTGACAGCTCAGCTTGTTCTGAGGGCTGATAGCATCTCCACACCGGCCCAGGCCCTGAGGTGAGTTGAGTCTAGCCTTATACTACAGTATGTCAAGCTGCTGCTGTGACACTGAACAGAGTGCTGGCCGCAGGCTACGTGTCCAGTCATGTGCCACAGGCAGGTGGACACACCCCTGACTCTGTAAAGTGTATCTACTACCTGTAATGGTTCCTTTGATCCAGAATCGTTAAGCTTTTAGAACAGCTGGAAGAGAACTGAGCCATAGACAAAAGAGGGAAAGGACTGTGATATTTCTCTCTGCACTACATGCTGCCAATGTTCATTGTTGATATTGTTGCTGAGAGTAAACCAGGAAACATGTTGGCCAATTAACTAGCTGTGTTGTCATTCAGACAGTAGACAACAGGTTAGATGACGTGTGATATTCTAATTAGTCCAGCAGGGTATTACAACATGTTGGTTCCAAACAGTTACCTCTGAAGGCAGGCAAGGCACAAACACACACTTTCTGTCAGTAGATCTCTTTCCTAATGACAGCAAGGCACAAACACACACTACTGTTACGGCTAGGTCCCTTTCTTCAAGGAAGCAACAGAGAAGAGCACCCAACTAGCAACTTTTTTAGAAGAAGTGAGCAGGTTATTTATAATTTCATCGACACAGCCAATCCCAGCCAGGTGATTTATGGGACATCAACAGCTCAGGATGTGGAGTCATCTGCAGACAGAGGAAAAGTGTTTATCTGCTGCTGTCTGGATGAAGGGGAGGGAGGACAAGACACTCGACTTGGCTGTAACCGTCCGGTGTGATCTTTAATATACACCCTTCTGACAGCTTGGGTCTGTCCTCCAGACCTACTCTGATGAGGCCAAGAGATTTCAACACGCTTGTTGCTGCTGACTTACACTTTACACTCCACCTGTTGTGTCAAAAGGCCACTAAATGAGTGAAAAAAGATTTGTCTCACTTTGTCTCTTTCTATGAAAATTCATGACAACTGAAACAAATCTTCTTCCTCAAAGCAAATTTAGTCAGATGCCAGTATGAGGCAACGTTACCTTGTGACCTGAAATCCTATGGAGAAGAGACCTCTATCTATCGCTGTGTCTGTGCAGTGTCAGGGTGTGTGATGGATGGTATTAGTCAGGACCTCTGTGGAGGCGAACAAGAGGTCTGTCATTACCACGGGACCAGGAAGGGATTACTACGCCTGAATTACCTGCACTGATAAGGACAGAAGGATGAGCCACAGACATCCTCCACTCTGACCCTGTTCCCCCGTACAAACATTTGATGTACAACATATTGTGGTTGTATCTGTCTCTGTAATTGGAGTCAAATACAAGATCCAAAAGTTCACAAATATCACAGACAGACACCATAGATTCATCTCCGAACCCCAACATACTAAATTAGCCAAATACCCACAACCAAATAGTGAGCACAGAAAACACACACTCTACTCGCATCACTGGATCAAAAAGCAGAGATGAGTTACAATGTGAATGCCACGACAGATGTACGTGACGCACTAGAGAAGCGATGCAAGACAAACAGGCCAACATGGGTACAGAGAAGCGCCACGGGGAAATGGTGCTCTAATTATACCATCCAATGGTTCCCGGCGAAGGATGGCCTGCCTGTGTTTCTCTGCCTGCTGCTGTGCCGTGAGCCGCCGTTCAGCAGCACAGTCATACACCCTGGGAGGAGACAGACACCCACCGTCTGCCACCTCGGTATGTGTGAATGCTCCGTCGCCCGTCCTCCCCCCACCTCGTCCTCCCCCCACCGTCGCCCCTCTTTCCCCCACTGTCACCCGTCCTCCCCACCTTGCATGGGATACGTCTACTGAGATAATTAGTCTTTATTGCAGATGAGAGAGTGTGGTGCTAACAGCCAGTCAGCTCAGCAGACTATCTTTCATGTAGTGCTCAATATTGTGGCACCAACCAACCACACTTATCTTTGGCGCTGCTTTAACGCAGTGTAGTGTTGCAAGGTGGTAAGGTTTTGTTTCTAAGTTTGTGTTTGTACACTGAACAAAATATAACCGAAACATGTAAAGTGCTGGTCCCATGTTTTATGAGCTGAAATTAAAGATCCCAGAAATGTTCCAAAAGCACAAATAGCTTATTTCTCTCAAATTTTGGGCACAAATTTGATTACATCCCTGTTAATGAGCATTTCTCCTTTGCCAAGATAATCTATCCACCTGGCAGGTGTGGCATGTCAATAAATTGATTAAACAGCATGATCATTACACAGGTGCACCTTGTGCTGGGGACAATAATTGGCCACTCTAAAATGTGCAGTTTTGTCACACAACACAATGCCACAGATGTCTCAAGTTTTATGGGCGTGTGCAATTTGCATGCTGACAGCAGGAATGTCCACCCGAGCTGTTAAAAGATAATTTAATATTAATTTCTCTACAATAAGCCGCCTCCAATGTGGTACGTCCAACCGGTCTCACAACCGCAGCCCACGTGTAACCACGTCAGCCCAGAACCTCCACATCCGGCTTTCTTACCTGCGGGATCGTCTGAGACCACCTGGATAGCTGATGAAACTATGGGTTTGCACAACCAAAGAATTTCTGCACAAACTGTCTCAGGGAAGTTGATTTGCGGTTTCTAATGTCAACGTTGTGAACAGAGTGCCTCATGGTGGCGGTGAGTTTATGGTATAGGGAAGCATAAGCTACGGACAATGCATTTGCATTTTATCGGACAATGCATTTGCATTTTAAAATGCAATTGCATTTTATCGAGGAGGCCCATTGTCATGCCATTCATCCACCACCATCAACTCATTTTTCAGCATGATAATGCACAGCCCCATGTAGCAAAGATCTGTACACAATTCCTTGAAGCTGAAAATCTCCTAGTCTTTCCATGGCCTGCATACTCACTTCACTCATTGAGGATGTATTGGATCGACATATACGACAGCGTGCTCCAGTTCCCAATAATATCCAGCAACTTCGCACGGCCATTGAAAAGGAGTGGGACAACATTCCACAGGTCACAATCAACAGCCTGACCAACTTTATGCGAAGGAGATATGTTGCGCTGCATGAGGCAAGTGGTGGTCACACCAGATACTGACGGATTTTCTGATCCACGCCCCTACCTTTTTTTTAAGGTATATGTGACCAACAAGTTAATATCTTTATTCCCAGTCATGATATCCATAGACTAGAGGCTAATGAATTTCTTTCAATTCACTAATTTCATTATACGAACTTTAACTCAGTAAAATCTTTGAAATTGTTTCATGTTGTGCTTTTATTTTTGTTTGGTGTATTTAGCTGCTCTTTGATCAAATAACTGTCTTTGTTTTGTCTGCTTGTAGTTTATGTTATGTCTGTGTTTCAGTTGTTGTGTCTATGTTATTTGTTTGGTACATATTTAACCCATATTCAAACGCAACCCAAGCATCTTTGGTGTGATAAAATCTACATGTCCCTCTCAACCTGATCTTCTACCTCACACACGTCTACAAAGAGCTCTTGACCTACCTCTGAACAGTAAATCTAATGAAAGGCAATGGCACTGCGATCAAGGGCTGGTTTCACAGCTGCTTTTGGCTCGAGTTCTATGTTCTTTGAACCACAACCACCAAAGGACGCTGGGTATTAGACTAAACACACACACAGTCCCCAAAGAATTGCTGCCAGTTTTGAATTTTTCATATATTTTCTCACCACATGAGTGAGGGGCACGGCACAGGAATTCTACCCCAGAACTTTTATTGATTCTGAGCACAGTCTATTAGAGCGCCCCTCTAGTCTTAACATTGAGTGCACTTGAACCAACACTGGATGGCACTGCAGTTTTTCATTATGTGATATCCAGCTAGATGTGATTGTGAAATTCTCTCCAACTATTCTCAGTAGTCGAAAGGAGTCGTAACCACACAGACACCATATGAGAAAACATACAACAACAAAAAAGTACAACAAAAAAAACTATTTTTACCAGGTGATATTGTATGCATAGGTATTTAAACAAACCGTATGTCTCACTAAAGCCCAATGACCATATAAATGGACAAAGTCATCGATCACATGACACCATTCATTGCTATGTGAAGACTTAATAGCGCATTAATGCCAACAGGAGGTGGGCCGAAGCCGAAAAACATGAACCCCATCGAGGGAGGATCTGATTTTTTGTATATGACAGTAAAACATTCTTAGGATTATTGGCACCTCCAATTCTTGCACGTCTTCTCATAAAACATATATTTGAATACTCTGTCCGCTCAGTTAAATTTGCCGATTTTGCTAACCTTGGAACCAATCACCACGAGGGGTATGTACGGTGGTTCTGAAGGCAGCCAAAGGTCTGCTTCTATCTACGATGTAAGCACGAGCTGCTGTCTGATGAAGAGGAACAGATATAACTAGCTCCGAAAGACTGAAATAAGATGAATATATTTTTTAGAGTGCACTGGAAATATGCAGCATGATTTTACAGCTTGTATTGACGGTATCACATTTCTATAGCTAAATAGTTAGATTACAAATAAAAAATACCTGATAGCAGTTTGTCGGACGGCGATCTCTTTCAAGATGTCACCAGCTGTCTAATACCTTAGATATGGACAAGGGACAGATCGAAATTTACTGGGGGTGATTTGCTGGTCCAACTCAAGGTGTCGTAAAAACAATTATCACCACCCTCCCCAAGGAAAACATTATTTTCACCCTCCCCCTCATAGAATTAACTCAAAATAATGTTTACGACCAAATATAACAATAACTACTGACCCTTTGTTTAGAAACGTGGATATCAACTTTGCAACTTCAGCATGCTTTTGTGGCACAGTCGATGCCACACAGGGCCACGGGCCAGAAGGTTGGGGTTTCGCCGACCACCATAAACGAGCTCACTCTCCCTACCTGTTTCATTCCACTACAATCAGAGCTGGCTGCAGACAATGATCAGCTTGGGGGAAATCAGATTTTCAACATTTTGATGCCATATTTATAATTATGTAAAATATATGCAACTCATTATCCACCAACAGATTTCTGTGCCAATGCACCACACAACCAATAAACAAAGCATACCAATTTCGGGCACTTCACTATCATGGTATATCATGGTTTCAACATCACAATAAATAGACCATGTAAATCTGGACAAACAGAAAATACATCCCTCCCTACCTTGTAGGCTTACCCAGTATAGAAGGCTTGGCTTGACCATCTCCGAATGTCATTAAACTTCTGGTGTTTTGTAACAGATGTCTCTTCCCATTCATCAATTGGCCACTGCAGAGTTTGGATTGATTGATTGATATTATTTGCCAAATAAAAAAATACATAGTGTACAGTATATACACAAAGATTTTTTTAAGTGACCGGGATTGCACAATAAGGTTGGGGACTTATTTCCATTGTGATCCCTGTTTTTTACATAAATACATATACAATTACATAAATAGACACATTACAGAGATAGAGACAGAAAAATGCTCAAGCTCCAGATGAGTATGAGGGGAGAGTGTAAGTACAATTCTTACAAGCTTTTTTGGTTTGTAACTTATTCTTTAGATGTTTGGGGCTGCTGGTGAACCATGGTGTGCAGACATAATCAAAGTGACACTGGACTAGCACACTAGCTGGGTTTCCATCCATTTGGCGGCAGGGTTTCATGTGAATATTCTGAAATCTTAGAATAAACACAATTAGTTACCTTTCTGAAAAGGTAGTGCCAAAAAACATGGCAGGGAAGATTTTCATATACAAGACATTTGAGAAATTTACCAGACATCCACATGCATTCAGATCCAACCGCGCTCAGCCAGCGCTATCAATAAATGGATACTGGCCAAATTAGCCACATTTACGTGTCCTTAAAAACAGCCTATAACACATTACAAAAAACAATTCCTTGTGTTTCGATGTGAAGCATATGCAACACTTTATAGCTTATTTTTGTAATCGTTTTTTAGGCTACTTTCCTAAAACAATAATTGTCAATCTCAAGGTTCAGTTGTCAGAGATTTGAGCACTAAATGTATCAGGGCATGCATGCATAGGCCTATAGGCTTAGGTGTCCACTGTATGATATTAACAGAGAGATGCTCATCTGTGTGAACGTGCCTTAGGCATGCTGCAAGGAGGCATAAAGACTGCAGATGTGGCCAGAGCAATGAATTTGCCATGTCCGTACTGTGAGATGCCTAAGACAGCGCTACAGGGAGACAGGATGGACAGCTGATTGTCCTCACAGTGGCAGACCACGTGTAACAACACCTGCACAGGATCGGTACATCCAAACATCACACCTGCGGGACAGGTATAGGATGGCAACAACAACTGCCCGAGTTACACCAGGAACGCACACCAGGAACGCACAATCCCTTCATCAGTGCTCAGACTGTCCACGATAGGCTGAGAAAGGCTGGACTGAGGGCTTGTAGGCCTGTTGTAAAGGCAGGTCTTCACCAGATATCACCAGCAACAATGTCGCCTATGGGCAGAAACTCACCGTCGCTGGACCAGACAGGACTGGCAAAAAGTGCTCTTCACTGATGAGTCGTGGTTTTGTCTCACCAGGTGATGGTCGGATTCGCGTTTATCGTCAAAGGAATGAGCGTTACACCGAGGCCTGTACTCTGGAGCGGGATCGATTTGGAGGTGGAGTGTCCGTCATGGTCTGGGGCGGTGTGTCACAGCATCATCGGACTGAGCTTGTTGTCATTGTGATCTCAATCCCATTGAGCACGTCTGGGACCTGTTGGATGGGAGGGTGAGGGCTAGGGCCATTCCCCCCCAGAAATGTCTGAGAACTTGCAGGTGCCTTCGTGGAAGTGTGGGGTAACATCTCACAGCAAGAACTGGCAAATCTGGTGCAGTCCATGAGGAGGAGATGCACTGCAGTACTTAAAAACCTTTTTTGGGATAGGGGGCAGAATTTTCACGTTCGGATGAAAAGCGTGCCCAGAGTAAACTTCCTGCTACTCAGGCCCAGAAGCTAATATATGCATATTGTTAGTAGTATTGGATAGAAAACACTCTGACGTTTCTAAAACTGTTGGAATGGTGTCTGTGAGTATAACATAACTCAGGCGAAAACCTGAGAAAAGTCCAACCAGGAAGCAGGAAATCTGAGGTTTGTAGTTTTTCAACTCATTGCCTATCGAATATACAGTGTCTATGGGGTCATATTGCACTTCCTAATGCTTCCACTAGACGTCAACAGTCTTTAGAACATTGTTTGAGGCTTCTACTGTGAAGTGGGGGCGAATGAGAGCTGATTCAACCAGAGGTCTGCCAGAGTGGCATGAGCTGATCACGTGCGCACACGTGAGAGCAACCTGCGTTCAATTGCATTTCTAAAGACAATGGAATTCTCCGGTTGGAACATTGAATATTTATGTTAAAACATCCTAAAGATTGATTCTATACATCGTTTGACATGTCTCTACGAACTGTAATATAACTTTTTGAACTTTTCATCTGAACTTTCGCTTGGATTTGCCCGCGCTTCGTGAGTTTGGATTTGTTCAATAAACGCGCTAACAAAAGGAGGTATTTGGACATAAATGATGGACTTTATCGAACAAAACAAACATTTATTGTGGAACTGGGATTCCTGGGAGGTCATTCTGATGAAGATCAAAGGTAAGTGAATATTTATAATGCTTTCTGACTTTTACTGACTCCACAACATGGCGAATATCTGCATGGCTTGTTTTTGTGTCTGAGCGCCATACTCAGATTATTGCATGGTTTGCTTTTTCCGTAACACTTTAAAAATCTGACACAGCGGTGGCATTAAGGAGAAGTATTTCTATAATTCTGTGCATAATACTTGTATCTTTTAACAAAGTTTATGAGTATTTCTGTAAATTGATGTGGCTCTCTGAAAATTCAGCGGATGTTTTCAAGGCACAACATTACTGACCATAAAGCGCCAATGTAAACTGAGATTTTTGGATATAAATATGAACTTTATCGAACAGCACATACATGTATTGTGTAACATGAAGTCCTATGAGTGCCATCTGATGAAAATCAAAGGTTAGTGAATAATTTTCTCTTTCTGCTTTTTGTGACTCCTCTCTTTGGCTGGAAAATGGCTGTATGTGTTTTTGTGACTAGGCTCTGACCTAACATAATCATATGCTTTCGCTGTAAAGCCTTTTTGAAATCGGACATGATGGGTAGATTAACAAAAGTTAAGCTTTAATTTGGTATATTGCACTTGTGAATGTATGAAAGTTTCATGTTTCTAAAAAATATTTTTGAATTTCGAGCTCTGCTTTACAGCGCAATGTTGTCGAGGGGTTCCGCCAGCCGGAAGAAGTTTTAATGCAGCTGGTGGCCAAACCAGATACTGACTTGCTTTCGATTTTGACCCCCCATATAGATTTCCGATAGTCACATGGTTGTGGAATTTGTTCAGTTTATGCCTGTTGTTGAATCTTCTGTTCATACAAATATTTACACATGTTAAGTTTGCTGAAAATAAACGCAGTCGACAGTGAGGACAATTTTTTTTTTGCCTATATAAAGGAAGAGAAGCTTATGCCTAACCCCAGACATAAAGATATTCCCTTGGCATGCTATGACACCGACATGCATTTTTTTTTAAATGTCAGATGGCTACTGCGTCTGCTGTACAGATATAGACACGAGGCTAAATTGTACATTTTCTATCAGAATATTTTGTATAAAGTTAAGGATTATATTGTTAGATTATAGGAGGAACTTTGGTAGGCCTGAAACAGTCTTCATCACCTCAAGTTCAACTGTCGGAGTCAGTTGGAGCACCAGGGCACACTGCTTTCTTCTCTTAGACCTGCAGTAGCTAAAGCTTAATAGTCACACCATACCAAATGTTTCTAAACTTTTAGGGTAATATCAAAAATGAGTCAAGGCATTGTTATAGGGAAAATACAAGCAGAGCAAATGTAAACCAGGGAAAAATATATACTTAGAAAACAGCTCCTCTTTTGACAGAGATTGAGCTCGAAGATTGAAGCAAATAGCTTTCTACTGCCCACCACCTGCAAATGAAGTCGGTTAAGATTGCATTTCATGGAGACATGACATGCACAGTTTGTTCTACTCCAGTCTAGCTCAGTGCTGCTCCCTCTCATTGAGTATCTCAAATTGAAGGCCAACCAGGGTACTACTGCAGGCTTCCAATAGCAACTAAATTAGCCTGAATTTGAAAAAAATTATCCTTAACTTCTGTGTGCAGTTTTAAATTAGTCGGTTCAAGGACGTACTTCTGGTGTATTAGATGCAATTGATACCACGATGGACTTAGAATATACATTTTTACACAAATATTGCAATTTTTTCCATTCACTATAATTTGGGGAGATCTGGTTTTCTGCTAATGTCAAAGGCTGGTCAAGAGCAGCTTTGACTAGACACAGTTCAGTACCATTGATAAGACTACACCACCCTAGCTTTAGACCAAGAGCATAGGGAGCTCAAATAAACACTTCTACCATTGGCTGCACAGGTTCTTCCGGTTTGAGTTTGAACAGAAGAACATGAAAGGAGGATCAGAGGCATGCCACAGTTCAGTTTGTTTTGTCTCCCAATTTCAGCTTCCATACCCACTTTAGCATTAGCACAAATGGAGGACAGATAACAAATACAAACATTTATATCAAACAAAACAGGTTTCAGTGCATGTGGAGCATTTTAACAATATCTTTAGCTTAAATCATTATTTCATCAAGGTAATACTTCTCTTAGCAAAACCCTCGGCTTCTAACGCTCTGTCACAGCTTTAATCAACATCACTTCCCTCTAACCTGCGCCTTCCCCTGGACAGCCAGGCTTCAAACAAGGGATATAAACAGCCAAACACATTGCTCCATGAAACAATCAATTAGGAACACTCAATTAGGGCAAACGCATGCACAGTAATTAAGGGCATTCATCACACCTGGGACACTTACAATGCCTTCAGTACAGCGGTCAGTCTTGAACTTCCGTGGCTTCAATGAGAGGGGGTAGTTGTTCTCCCCTTACAAAACATTAGCTCTCTGCATCTATGATGTCACCATAGTGTCATGAACTTAACATTCTCTTTGACAGGTTAGTATTATGACTTTATGTAATCTAGTAGGGGTCAAGGACATACAGCTCTGTTATGGCTATTCTATGTCCACTGACTGACTTGTCTGATGGATGTGGCAAAAAACTTGAATAAGTATCTGCCTAAATGAGGCTAAGTGGTTGGCAAAGAGTTATAAGCGTTGCTAGGTAATGATGTTGAAGAGAATGACAGTGAACGACAGGCTAGCTCTAAGTGTTGAACTGAAATGTCTGTTAGATCAGTGTAAATATGTTGAGGCGAACTTGGCCAGTTTATGTCCCTAATGAACTTATCTTCTGTAACTGATGAGAGTTTCTTTCAAGGTTCGTTTGAAGGGTGCAGAGTGACACATGATCCCATCTCTTTCGCCAACATTAACTCCATCTTGTCTTCATATTTATTTTACTCTGTATGGGCAAAACTCTGGCATTGCTCTTCATCTGGGGTGTCAGACATGAGTCTGCTGTGAATATGAAAAAAAATGTCCCTAATTTTTCAGCAAACGTATTTTTTCTGCCTAAGTACTCCTACATGGCCAAAGTTCCTGGGCCAAATCACTTTGAGCATGGTGTCTATGAAAACCAGGCATACAGTGGAATCTAAGCCTCCACAGCTTCTGAATAACAGAAAGATATTATAGGGACATGTCTGCATTTCTGGTGTCAGGGCATCGGGTATCTAAACATTGCCAGAGTTCATTTGGACTAACATTGTGTCATGTGACATATTTTTCATAATGTACAGCAGACCACTGCAAAATAATATGGTCCAAAAAGGATTTTGTTCCATATAAAATACATTTTCTCTGTATTCTTCTAGGAATATAGGCATGGACATTGATACGCCTTTCACTTTAAAAAAATGTATGTGTTTGATTTATGGTAAATGTAAAACAGCTTCTAAGATTGAGCAATGAGGTGGTGCTGAGTTGAGTTCTGCATTACTGAGCTTATATTTTGTGTTCAATGTTATGCCTGTGATGGTGAGAAAGGGAAGAGGCAAAACTACATTGGCACACATAATTCTGTCAGATTACTGGTGACAGGGATGTAAATAGTTCTCAAACCTTCAAGAGCATGTGACCTTCATATCACTAACACTCTGACACTCCATGTACGGTAACCACGTTATACCGGACAGTCCCGCGTTTTGGCCCTTTGTCTTGCATCCTGCAACAAAACAATCATATCCCCTATTTTATCAACACATTTAAACACCACTAATTTAGAAAATAAAGGTTGATTTGGCCGTTATTTCAGTCCGACCTGTCTCTTGCAGTCACGTTGCGCTTATGAAAACATATACACTACTGTTCAAAAGTTTGGGGTCACTTAGAAATGTCCTTGTTTTTGAAAGAAAATCAATTTGTCCTTTAAAATAACATTAATTTATCAGAAATAGTGGAGGCATTGTTAATGCTGGAAACTGTGATTTTTTATGTAATATCTACATAGGCATACAGAGGTCCATTATCAGCAACCATCACACCTGTGTTCCATTGGCATGTTGTGTTAGCTCATCCAAGTTGATCATTTTAAAAGGCTAATTGATCATTAGAAAACAATTATGCAATTATGTTAGCACAGCTGAAAACTGTTGTCCTGATTAAAGAAGCAGTATCTGGAGCTTCAGCATTTGTGGGCTTGATTACGACTCAAAATGGCCGGAAACAAATAACTTTCTTCTGAAACATGTCAGTCTATAATTGTTCTGAGACATGAAGGCTATTCCATGCGAGAAATTGCCAAGAAACTGAAGATCTTGTACAACGCTGTGTACTACTCCCTTCACAGAACAAAGCAAACTGGCTCTAACCAGAATATAAAGGAGTGGGAGGCCCCGGTGCACAACTGAGCAAGAGGACAAGTACATTGGAGTGTCTAGTTTGAGATACAGGCACCTCACAAGTCCTCAACTGGCAGCTTCATTAAATAGTGCCAGCAAAACACCAGTCTCAATGTCAACAGTGAGGAGGTGATTCCGGCCATCTAGGCAGAGTTGTTAGTGATATGAAGGTCACATGCTCTTGAAGGTTTGAGACCTATTTACATCCCTGTCACCAGTAATCTGACAGAATTATGTGTGCCAATGTAGTTTCTCCTCTTCCCTTTCTCACAGTCACAGGCATACCTTTGAACACAAAATATCAGCTCAGTTAAACAGAACTCAACTCAGCACCACCTCATTGCTCAATCTTAGAAGCTGTTTTACATTTACCATAAATCAAACACATACATTTTTTAAGTGAAAGGCGTATCAATGTCCATGCCTATATTCCTAGAAAAATACATAGAAAATGTATTTTATATTGAACAAAATCCTTTTTGGACCACATTCTTTTGCAATGGTCTGCTGTACATTATGAAAAAGACATCACATGATGCAATGTTAGTCCAAATGAACTCTGGCAATGTTTAGATACCCGATGTCCTGACACCAGAAATGCAGACATGTTCTTAAAATATCTTTCTGTTATTCAGAAGCTGTGGAGGCTTAGACTGACGAGTTTCAGAAGAAAGTTATTTGTTTCTGGGCATTTTGAGCCTGTAATCAAACCCACAAATGCCGATGCTCCAGATACACAGCTAGTGTAACGAAGGCAAGTTTTATTGCTTCTTCAATCAGAACAACAGTTTTCAGCTGTGTTAACATAATTGAAAAAGGGTTTTCTAATCAGTTAGCCTTTTAAAATGATAAACTTGGATTAGCTAACACAATGTGCCATTGGAACACAGGAGTGATGGTTGCTAATAAAGGGCCTCTGTGTGTCTATGTAGATATTCCATAAAAAATCTGCTCTTTCCAGCTACAACAGTCATTTACAACATTAACAATGTCTATCCTGTATTTCTGATCAATTTGATGTTATTTTAATGGACAAAAAAAAGTTTTTTTCTTTCAAAAATCAAGGACATTTCTAAGTGACCCCAAACTTTTTTAAGGTAGTGTATATTATAAGGATGTGGTAGCCTAAACCTACTTGTGATGTTTAGCACTTCTCCAATTGTTATTGAGAACTGATATTCTGTGCAGCAACAATATGAGATATAGGCCTATCATCAACCAATCATATTTCTCATATCCTTCTGATCTAAATTCCAGCCTAACTTGGAGAGGACAGTTAAGCCTAACTACTTACAAAAAGTGTGCTTCTAATGAAGAGCTACAAAAGTCATTTGCTGTATTAGACTGAAAGATATAAGGTAATTTCATCAAACTTGTGATGCTCTCTTTGCTCATTAGTTGCTACTTCAACATATTTGCGGCTACTTCACTCAATCCCATTTTAATAGTCTCCCTTCCTTTTTACATTCACTGAGACCAACCAGAACTGTTTCCTTGGAACAAGTATTCACAGATTTTCATGTAACAGGCACACGTGGTCTCTCGTTTCTACATCATACAATTTTGGCTATGCTAGGTGCTTGTTCGGTGCAGCAGCGGAGTGAAGGGGTGTAGTGCTGCCTGCCAGAGCGCACCGGAGCGTTGCTCTGCCACTTTTCACAATAGTGCTTGTTTAGTAAAGTTAGTTCAAAGTTGAATCAATGTCTTGGAATATCACATAATGACTAAATAGTTATTATACATGATTTTATTCATATAGGCTACACTGTCCCACAAAATCACAATATTGTCCTGCATTTGGGTATTTTAAATATGGTCATCCTAACTGTGTGTGTGTGTGTGTGTGTGTGTGTGTGTGTGTGTGTGTGTGTGTGTGTGTGTGTGTGTGTGTGTGTGTGTGTGTGTGTGTGTGTGTGTGTGTGTGTGTGTGTGTGTGTGTGTGTGTGTGTGTGGAGCATATGGGCCTTACTCTAAAAGGCTGACATCAAGCAGGCAGACAAACTAGTATGATATCTTATTCAACAACCTCTCACAGTCTCACTGCATAATTAGAAGCTCATCCAAGTTCTCCAAATGTCAAATTTTGAAGGTAACTTTAGGCACTCATTCCGAATGGTTAAGGTAAGTGATAAGGTTTGGCAGAGGGTTAAAACCAAAAATAAAAAAACAGTGCCCAAGACTGGGATGGAACACAACCTTTTGAGCCAGAGTCATGGAGTTACACCATCCACAATGCCCCAGCAAAATCCAACCATTCTCAACATGAATGGCGCTCACTATTGCCCCAAGAGGACGGTTTTGAAGGCATTTCCCGTCGTACTAAGGACATGAATAGACGTCCAATTTCGACGTCAATCTTGAACAACCTGGCTGATGTTATTGTACCTGAGGGGCACTGACAAGATATGGGTACCATTTAAGACTATGGTCTAGGGCAGGGGTGGGCAATTCCAGTCCTTGAGGACCTGATTGGTGTCACAGGTTTGCCTCAGCCCCAACTAACAACATGATCTTCAGTTTAGAATACAATTTGATTAATCAGCTGTGTTTGGTAGGAATGGAGAAAAAGTGTGACACCAATCAGGCCCTCGAGGACTGGAGTTGCCCATCCCTGGTAGTGCAAGTGAGTGAAAACTCAGGGTGTACGGCCCTTCGCTCACCGATGGAGGCAGGCTACTCCCATGCACGTACACTAAATGGTTAAGTCAACATTGTTTCAGTGTAATTTGTCTACGTATTGTGATGTGGAGAATACATTGGATTTGAAAAAAGTCATCAACTGTCATTTTTAACCACAGGATTATTTCATTATGGCAACCAATTTTCAACATAGACAAACCTTGTATAAAATATGTTGAATTTGTTCTTTTTGAAACAACGTCAGATCTTCAACGTAATATCCACTATAACAAAAACAAATAGGCTGGGCAGCACCTCCTACTGGAGAGTTGATCTATCTACATTTATCCTTTTGGTCTCCCATCAAGGGTTTTAGCCAAGCCCAGCGTTAATATTTGTCACTGACTATTTCCAATGTCCTATCGTGAGAATGACTGTTGAGAACTATCCAGTTAACAGATTCACTGTTGTTATCGAAGTCATTCCAAAGGGTAGGATCAACAGAGCAAATTAAATGTAACCATACAATATTAATCATATATTATCAATGAGGCTATTTAGCCCTATATAGCATTTGGGAAGTCATCAACAGCTAATGTTTAAATTCAGCCCAGGATTAAACTAAAAATAGACAATACATACAGTGCATTTGGAAAAGTATTCAGAAACCTTGATTTTTTCCACATTTTGTTACGTTACAGCCTTATTCTAAAATGGATTAAATAGTGTTTTTCCCCTCATCAATCTACACACAATACCCATAATGACAAAGCAAAAACAGGTTTTTAGAAATAGTTGCAAATGTATCAAAAAACAACTGAAATATGAAATTTAAATATTTTTTCAGACCATTTACTGAGTACTTTGTTGAAGCACCTTTGGCAGCGATAACATCCTTGAGTCTTCTTGGGTATGACGCTACAAGCTTGGCACACCTGTATTTGGGGAGTTTATCCCCTTCTTCTCTGCAGATCCTCTTAAACTCTGTCAGGTTGGATGGGGCGCGTCCCTGCACAGCTATTTTCCTGTCTCTCCAAAGATGTTTCATCTGGTTCAAGTCATGTTTCTGGCTGAGCCGCTCAAGGACATTCAGAGTCTTATCCCAAAACCACTCCTGCGTTGTATTGGCTGTGTGGTTGGGTGGTTGTCCTGTTGGAAGGTGAACCTTTGCCCCCGTCTGAGGTCCTGAGCACTCTGGAGCAGGTTTTCATCAAGGATCTCTCTGTACTTTGCTCTGTTTATCTTTCCCTTAATCCTGACTAGTCTCCCAGTCCCTGCAGCTGAAAAACATCCCCACAGCATGATGCTGCCACCACCATACTTCACCGTAGGGATGGTGCCAGGTTTCCTACAGACGTGACACTTGGTATTCAGGCCAAAGAGCAATCTTGGCTTCATCAGACCAGAGAATCTTGTTTCTCATAGTCTGAGAGTCCTTTAGTCCTTCACTCCAAGTGGGCTGTCATATGCCATTTTTACTGAGGTGTGGCTTCCGTCTGACTACTCTAACATAAAGATCTGGTTGATTGAGTGCTGCAGAGATGGTTGTCCTTCTGGAAAGTTCTCCCAGGAACTCTGGAGCTCTGTCAGAGTGTCCATTGTGTTCTTGGTCACCTCCCGGACCAAGGCCCATCTCCCCGATTGCTCAGTTTGGCCCGATGCCCAGCTCTATGAAAGAGCCTTGGTGGTTCCAAACTTCTTCAATTTTAGAATGATTTTGGCAACTGTGTTCTTAGGCACCTTCAATGCTGCAGAAATGTGTTGTTACTCTTCCCCAGATCTGTGCCTCGACACAATCCTGTCTCAGAGCTCTACGGACAATTCCTTCGACCTAATGGCTTGGTTTTTGCTCTGACATACACTGTCAACTTTGGGACCTTAGATAGACAGGTGTGTTCCTTTCCAGATCATGTCCAATCAATTGAATTTACCACAGGTTGACCCCAAGTTGTAGAAATAGAAGGATGATCAATGGAAACAGGATGCACCTGAGCTCAATTTCGAGTCTCATAGCAAAGGGTCTGAATACTTTATGCAAATAAGGTATTTATGTTTTTTATTTTTAATACATTTGCAAAAATGCCTAAACATGTTTTCACTTTGTCTTTATGGAGTATTGTCTGTAGATCGAGGAGGGGAATTATTTTTTTAAATCCATTTTAAAATAAGGCTGTAACAAAATGTGGAAAAGTGGAAAAAGTCAAGAGGTCTGAATACTTTCCCGAATGCACTGTATGGGCTTAGGGTTTCAAGTGTTGGTTGATTTCAAATCGCATCTACAAGTTAATAATAAATATGTTTGATTCACATCTCCATCTCTACCAAAAATATAAATTAAAGAATAGGATTAAGAATAGGATAATTGAATAAGGCAGTAACTCAGATGGAACTGTCCAAGCAGTAGATACAGCTCCTTTAAATGTTGATATTTGGTTTGTCAACCAAACACAATTCAATATTATGCTGAACAAAAATATATATCCTAGGCCGTCATTGAAAATAAGAATTTGTTCTTAACTGACTTGCCTAGTAAAATAAAGGTAAATAAAATTGATCACTTGGACCATGTACTTGAATGTAATCCCAACTAACTGCAATCCAGTTTTGCTATCAGATTATTAAACACATATTAAACACGTTGTATAAATAAACAAAATATCTAACATTGTATTCCCATTTTTTTTCAACTTTGGTGTGCTTTTAGATGGTTGAAAGCATAGTGACAACATTGGGAATCAAACTTTAGGCTTGTTGAGTAGGGGAAAATAGTTTGGAATCTCATTGATCTATGTATCTACAAAATAAGACCACATTCTCCATGTTGAAATGACTTGGTGTGCCCAGTGAGAGGTAACTTTCAGATCCATTTTTTTCTACCAGCTCTCACACTCTCCCATCAGAATTAGACGTTCATCCATGTCAAATTTCGAAGTTGTTCCAAATGTCTAATTTCAAGGTGTTTGAGGTTAAGTTTAGGCATTAACTCTGAATGGTTAAGGTTTGTGATAGATTATATTTTAGTTTTGAGCCTATCACTAGATTCAAACTTGCAACATTTGGAATCAGAGGCGACTGCTTACGCCCATCCGCCATCCCCATCTACAATGCCCTCGCAAAACCCAAGCATACTTAATGGTAATAGTGCTCACTGTTGCCCCTAGTGGCCAGTTTACAAGTAATCTCCTAACATCCTCAGACATGGATGGACTTTGAATACTGACTTCTATCACAGGTGACCTGGCTGGGTTTTTTTTTATCCAGCTGAATTGAGACACTCCCCTTGTCATATGTTTGACTGTTTGACTGAGTGGAGTGGAATGCTCAGGCCCCTCAGATGAGATTAGAACTGCACTGTGGCATCTGCCTATTCTGCTGTAAATGCCTATCGTGTGTGTGCCTGTGTTCGCATGCATATGATCACAAGGGATCATTACAATGCAGTCTGATAGAGTGTGTGTGTGTGTGTGTGTGTGTGTGTGTGTGTGTGTGTGTGTGTGTGTGTGTGTGTGTGTGTGTGTGTGTGTGTGTGTGTGTGTGTGTGTGTGTGTGTGTGTGTGTGTGTGTGTGTGTGTGTGTGTGTGTGTGTGCAGGAGGTCTAAAAGTAGACAGGTAAAGGCCATACTCCTGGGTTGAGGACTATTAGACATGGTTTGGGTCAGACGTGCCCAGATTCACAAGCCTAGAACTCATTCCATCTCTGTTTGACCTTTGCCACTTTCCCTCAGTGGCTGAAGGTTAAGGTCGACTGCTAAGGTTGAAGTCGAAGACAGTGTGAATCCTTTCTTTTTTTGTTTTTTTTTACTGCACACACTCTCTGAATTAATCAACCCTAGAGTGTTTGGACAAAGAAAAGGATCTCTCGTATATTTCAGTTGTAAGTAAATGAAACAGTGGAGGCTGCTGAGGGGAGGACAGCTCGTGATAATGGCTGGAACGGAGTGAATGGATAGGCATCAAACACATGGAAACCAATGTGTTTGATTTACTTGATACCATTCCACCTATTCTGCTCCAGCCATTACCACAAGCCCGTCCTCCTCAATTAAGGTGCCACCAACCTCCTGTAACACCAATGCAACTTTGGCATCACAATACATATTGGTTATGAGAATGTACAGAATGATGTATGTTTATTTAGCTATTTTTCTATTGTTGTTAGTGTGAGTCACCTTAAAAGACAGTATTTTAATGTATGAAAGATCTATGTGTCATTACTGAATAATTACTGAAACTGTAAACAAAATGTTATTGTACATATTCAATACTGAAACAAACTAGATTTAGTATTGTAGTTTTTTTAGTGTAAAGACAGTGTAAACCTGTTGACAGTATAGACCTCCGTATTTGTATATCTTTGTGTTTTTCATTTAGTCTCAACCCTGTATGCAGAGGTTCATGTGAAACACATGTAAGGTGTTTAGCAGACCACACAGACTCTCATCTTAACCTCTGCTCTGTCTGACCGTCAATAACCCATTCTATACAGCACATCCTCTACAAACAACAGATCAGCTCTGAGAAATAGGTCAGCATCATTTACACCTCCACAAACTCATCTGCGATATGGTTACTCTGTTTATACGCAAACACCTCAGGGCACAAACACGTTGTTGAACTTTCTTTTTCTCCTCAACATCAAAAGAGTTGCCGAAAGAAAATCTATTTCTTGCAACTATGTAATGGATTCCACATGTGAGAGCAGACTCCAAGTCCACCACAGAGGCTGAGGCAGTCTATCAACCTTTGAGATGCACATGTACTGGTATTCACAGATCAGGGCATTAAACCAGAGTGTAATCATCAAGGCACAGTAATAGACAGTGATTGACCTTCATCAGTGTCTGGGTGGGTGTGTTTCACTTTGGCAGATGAGGAAAGAGAGGAGTAGTCTGAAGTGTTTGTTGTCGTATACTCTCATAGTGTACAACAGTATGCTATGAACCATGCTGTGTTACTTTTCAAACCAACCTAATTACTTAGCCAGGTTAATCCACTGACTGTGGTCTCCAAAAAGAACTGACGTCCCCCTCGGTGCTATCCAATTCCATATCACGTCTTGGATTTGTGTGACTGCTGTATCTAGAACAACATACAGTAAAGTGAATGGTAGAGGCTTGGGGAAGCTTGCAGTATAGTAGGGTGATAAAGAGTGACTGTTGGGTTTGAGCGGGCGACTGAGAGGGCAGCGCTGACTGGTCATGCACCTGCAGTAAGTTAATCAGTCAGTGTCTGGGTAGGCTTATACAGACCAGCTGGGCACACTGGAGATCTCCAGTAAAGCTGCACATTTCTCTCCTATGCTAGAAGTGGGAAGATGAAATATAGGAGTTCAACAAAGGAACCATTCAGTCCTTGCTAAAGAGCCCAGAACCAATGTGTGAGATGAGCGATGAATGAGCATTAGCTCTCCCTCACAGTTATCTGCATTTCTCAGCCTTAACATGTTGAGGATCACCCACTATGAGGAGGCCTAACCAGTGCTGATATGCCATTGCACTTGTTTTGGACCTGGTGTGGGGTACCATTCAATTATATTATCATCAGATATACCAAGGTCATTATTGGGATGAATCATTGTAAGCATTGTGCCTTAATAGTAAACTGCCCAGTGAAATGTTTAATGGACATAGCTATGCTTAATTAGCCACGTATTGTCCATCCCCTTCCTTGTCTAATTACATGGAATGCCTTTATTAAGTTGCCACTACCTCTATTAAATTAATAAAAAGGGTCAAATAAAACTGTAGTTTAGAATGAATAATTATTATATGTGTAGTTTTCTCAGGCATTGACTCCATAAGCATTCAGTTCATAATGACCCTTATGTTAGTGAGGGAAATCCTTGACACACACACACACATAGAAACACACCAACAGGATTTTTCATGCCTGCCCAGATGCATTTGGGGCCCAAAATATTGCAGATGATATCACGACAGCCACATGAACGGCCGTGAAAGCCTACTGCTCCACACATACTAAATAGATTTCACACCACCGGTTAACTAAATGATTCTGTACTGTTTCACTGGCATCCTACAGTTTAGTATGTCTAATAACTTTATATGACACTGAAATATTCTGATTCATTTATACCAGTGCAATTAGTGTTCAACATTTGGCACTGGCTTCTGTTATCTTTCAACACACACACACATACACACACACACACAGAGAGAGAATTCCGTTGGGACCACACATGACGCTGGCTGGTGTTAAAGCAGTTATCCACGGTCTGTGCCGAGCTCCATTCCCAAGATGCCTCCCAGTTGTAACCTGAACTCTTTGAGGAACACATGGGATGAACACTTTGCTCTTGCGTGTGCGTGTGTGTGTGTGTGTGTGTGTGTGTGTGTGTGTGTGTGTGTGTGTGTGTGTGTGTGTGTGTGTGTGTGTGTGTGTGTGTGTGTGTGTGTGTGTGTGTGTGTGTGTGTGCGTGTGTGTGTGTGTCATCAACCCTCTTCTGCTCTCAGATCCAGTGTTCATCTGTCATGGGGAGATATTCTCAATTGGGCAAAAGAGTGTCCTCTCCTCAACTCATCTGTCCTCCTTTCCAACGTGACCCCGAAAACCGATAAGTGGTTGCCATATGTAGGAGAGCATCAATTAGTTAATAGGTGAACAGAGAGTAGTTTGCTCCTCTCCTCGACTGCCGTCTTCTGGCAGAGGATGCTCCAGTGTATCCTACATGGAAGAGTTTTCAAATCTGCCACAAACCCTTTGAAACATATATTTTCACAGATGGGTGAAAAGCATGCACACATTTAAAAACAATATGCCAGGTATCTTTTTTTCTATAAATATCTAGCACAACTAGCTAGATGTATTTTTCTAACCATTTTCTTTTAGGATTAATTTGTTTTATGATTTAAATCATAATTTACCGATGGCATGCTAGAGGAAAAGGAGAGTCTTATTTCATGCAAGCACGTTTGTTTCCGTGGCCTTTTCTCAATTGGATTTGTTCAACTCCTGCTGTCCTCTCTCCTCTGTCCTCTCTTGCCTCCTTTTAAAAAAGGACAAAAGTAATCAAGGAGAGGCAGCGAGGAGAAGAACATGGATGGAAATATGTTTGTATGAAATTAGACACTTCTCCACTTACACTTTAAATTTAAAAAATGTGACAGATAAAATGATAAGTAACATATTGTTTTTAAATGTGTGCATGCTCTTCTCCGACAAAACAAAAGCTGATTCAAAGGGGGTGTGGTAGATTTCAAAACTCTTCCGCTTAGGAGACAGGTAGGACACAGAGGGGAGAGGCAGGAGGGGAGAGGGTGGAGGACGGACTTTTTCACAAATGAGAAAAGGCCCATGTTTCCTCTCCTCGCCTCCTCTTCTTGATTACCTTTGACCTTTTTTAAAAGGAGGCCAGGAGAGGACGGAGGAGAGGATGCAAGAAATTAAGGAATCCAAATGATATTCTCCTATGGGGTAAACATTACTCTATGAATAACACTACATGATCACATGACCTGTCATTAGGGTAAAGGACATCAAAAATCACTGATACAATTTTTACAAATTTTACAAACTTATACTGTATATAACACAAACGTGTCTGACACTTTCAACTAATTATTTAAAGTTAAAAATAAATGAAGATGTAAACTATAGGAACAAAATTAATGTGTTTGCTACTATTCAAAAAAGTTTTTACTAATTTGTTAAATAATGTATTTTGTTAAATAAATTTGTGTAATCTGTTAAATATGTGTAATTTGTGGAATAAATATGTGTAATTTGTTAAATAAATGTGTGTAATTCAAACATCTAAGATTTACTGGTATATTTGCCTATCCAATTTTTTGACAATGACACGAAAAAGGCGACGGTGTCATGGGATAATATATATGTTTTAATCAACTTACCAATGTTATAATTATAATTGTGTTATGAATTATAATTGTGTTATGAATTATTCATAATTGGGTAATTAATTCATATGAATTTATAATAGATTGTATAAAATGTATAAAGCTGAGTCTTTAGCGTTTTGCAACAGTCTTTTATTGTTCAGATATAGCATTATACAAGTATACCCTTCTCCAATGGGTGATTCGCTTCAACTAAAGTAAGCTGATTTACCATTGTCTGTCAACTAGTCTTCTGTCTGTCCTCTCAGTACTTGTGTATATCTAAAAAAAAAAAAAATTCTTTCTCTGAGAAATTATTTGCACTTTTTAGTATAACATGATTTATTTAAATGTAAATCTTACAAAAAAATATACTATTTGAGGATGTGTTTTTTAAAGAGAGTTCTTAAGAGAGAACTAAAATATTATTTAGTTTTATTTGATTACCGCTTGGGGCTACGTTAAGATGAGAATCAAAATATAATTATTTGATGAAATCCACAAATCCAATGACTATATACCAAGTGAAATCTTGCTGTATATTGCACTTACATAAGAAGACAAAACAAACTGCTGAAAGTCTGCTTTAAAAAACAGCTATGCTGTTAGAGTACTTTAGTAACCAAGTTTTCTGGCTACACTTTTTTAGCCACAATGTGATGAGGACGTAGTCAACTGTATAGGCGGTTGCAGACACATCATTTTGAAAACATAGGACTGTTGATTTGTGGATTAAGAATTATTTTTGTCACCTAATGAAAGACAGCGAAGGAGAACGTTTTACAAATGAAGAGTTGGGGTTTTCTCTGGCTTTGGATGTTTGAAGTGGGAATATATTTCCAGTGGTGGGATATGCTATAGGTGCTATAGTCTCAGCCTTTTTAATGAAAGAACCAACTGCACTGTACTGTAAGACAGAAACGGAAGAGGAAGCCAAACATCCCACTCCCTAATGTTTTCTGTTTCAATGGAAGTCACTGAACTAAGTAGAACAAACCGAGCTGATATCGCATTGGTGTCTATGTGAGAGCCACCTCTTAATTAGACAGGACCTGAATTTTTTTTAGTTAAATGGTAAACGGCCTGAGTGAACTATTTTCATTTATCAATCATCTTTGGTACGATTATTCAGCTAACACAACACATACAGTGCATTCGGAAAGTATTCAGACCTCTTGACTTTTTCCACATTTTGTTACGTTACAGCCTTATTCTAAAATGGATTACATGAAATGTTTTCCTCATCAATCTACACACAGTACCCCATAATGACAAAGCGAAAACAGGTTTGTAGAAATATTTGCAAACCTGTGATATATTCAATTGATTGGACATGATCTGGAAAGGCACACACCTGTCTATATAAGGTCCCAAAGTTTACAGTGTATGTCAGAGCAAAAACCAAGCCATTAGGTCGAAGGAATTGTCCGTAGAGCTCTGAGACAGGATTGTGTTGAGGCACAGATCTGGGGAAGGGTACCAAAAAATGTCTGCAACATTGAAGGTCCACAAGGACACAGTGCCCTCTATCATTCTTAAATGGAAATTTGGAATAACCAAGACTCTTCCTAGAGCTGGCCACACGGCCAAACTGAGCAATCGAGGGAGAAGAGCCTTGGCCAGGGAGGAAACCAAGAACCCAATGGTCATTCTGACAGAACTCCAGAGTTCCTCTGTGGAGATGGGAGAACCTCCCAGAAGGACAACCATCTCTGCAGCACTCCACCAATCAAGCCTTTATGGTACAGGGGCCAGACGAAAGCCATTCCTCAGTAAAAGGCACATGACAGCCCACTTGGAGTTTGCCAAAAGACATCTAAAGAACTCTCAGACTATGAGAAGCAAGATTCTCTGGTCTGATGGCACCAAGATTGAACTCTTTGGCCTGAATGCCAAGCTTCACGTCTGGAGGAAACCTGGCACCATCCCTACGGTGAAGCATGGTGGTGGCAGCATCATGCTATGGGGATGTTTTTCAGCTGCAGGGACTGGGAGACTAGTCAGGATTGAGAGAAAGATGAACGGAGCAAAGTACAGAGATCCTTGATGAAAACCTGCTCCAGAGTGCTCAGGACCTCAGACTGGGGCAAAGGTTCACCTTCCAACAGGATAATGACCCTAAGCCAAGACAATGCAGTAGTGGCTTCGGGACAAGTCTCTGAATGTCCTTGAGTAGCCCAGCCAGAGCCCGGACTTGAACCCGATCGAACATCTCTGGAAAGACATGAAAATAGCTGTGCAGGGACACTCCCCATCCAACCTGGTATAGCTTGAGAGGATCTGCAGAGAAGAATGGGAGAAACTCCCCAAATAAAGGTGTGCCAAGCTTGTAGCGTCATAACCCAAGAAGACTCAAGGCTGCAATAGCCACCAAAGGTGCTTCAACAAAGTACTGAATAAAGGGTCTGAATACTTATATAAATGTGATATTTCCCTTTTCCAAAATGTCAAAACAATCTGTTTTTGCTTTGTCATCATAGGGTGATGAGGGGGGAAAACAATGTAATCAATTTAAGATTTTTTTTTACCTTTAGTGACTTGGCATTCAGGCCAAACTCTTTGGCCTAGGCAAAGTCAGTTAAGAACAAATTCTTATTTTCAATGACAGCGATTAATATTGTACAATTTCAGTTGCCTGTTCAGGGGCAGAACGCCAGATTTGTACCTTGTCAGCTCTGGGATTTGAACTTACAGCCTTCCGGTTACTAGTCCAACAGTCTAACCACTAGGCTACCCTGCCGCCCTATAAGGCTGTAATGTAACAAAATGTGGGGGTCTGAATACTTTCTGAATGCCCTGTATGTAACATCTGACCTGCAATGATGACTTCCTTTGTTTTCAGACATATAACCAAACAATAATAATAATTCACAAAACGGGGATGCAACTGAAAAATGCCGCCATTTGTGCAACTTTAAAAGGCAAGAACTTTTCATGGGTAAATTAGCAATTTAAATTAGCAATTTATTTAATCATTCAGACTGTCATTGCATTTTAAAAATTAACCTGAATGTTGTCCTTACCAACAGCAGCTGTTTCAAATTACAGTTCTCCTCAGTTTCTCCCTGTTTCATGGTCCATAACTCTTATTCTAACAATCATAAGATGGGAAATATGGGGAAATATTATCCTTAGATTAATATTGTACAATTACAGTTGGATTAAGATGATGTTTCTTTGCTCTTTGGTAATGTGCATGGATTTGACATATCAAAGTGTACAAATGCTATTCATATACTATATATTTACATAACATTCAATCATTATACTTAGTCATACATTATCATATTTACTTTCACAGGAAAGTCCATGTACTATAGACTATTTTGACATTGACCAACCTGCTAGTCCAAAACCATAATGTCCGAGACAAAATGGCTGTCTTGCGTCATATTGAGCCACATCATCACGTATGGCTAGTCGGAAGACAGCGAATAGTAGGTCCGCTGTTGTGAGCAGTGTGTTCTAACTGGCTCAGCGTTGGGCTTCTTCGCATGGCCTTGTCTGTCTGAGGATGGGCTAATCCGGTTAGCATGGTGGGCCATAGAGGAAATGGAGTAGTGATGGGGGACAGGGAGGGTTTTAATACCCACAACCAACAGGCTGTATACAAAATCCTGAACACACACACACACGCACACATAATCAATTCT
Organism: Oncorhynchus tshawytscha; assembly: GCF_018296145.1. Lineage (NCBI taxonomy): Eukaryota > Metazoa > Chordata > Actinopteri > Salmoniformes > Salmonidae > Oncorhynchus > Oncorhynchus tshawytscha. The sequence goes on from NC_056431.1 coordinate 60,104,845, forward strand.
GCTTATATCCACCTTGTAATCTATGCAATAGCGTATGATTGCACGGCTGTATGCCAAGCACATATACATATAGAAACACACGCCCACACACACACTACGCTGCGGCGTGGGAGGCCTGTAGGCTACGTCTCAATGCTACTTTTGTTAACTCCTCCTGACAAAACAACAGCAGTCCTTCTCACCACAACTGCTGCCTTGCCCCTCACATGCAGGCAGCCCACTTGTCAACAGCCTGGTAGACAGAGGACGGCATGTGGTGTTCTCTACCATTACTTCAGGAACACAACCCTTCATTGCATAGGGTCTACCCATTCCATCTGTATGTTTGTATGTCGGTATCTGTGTGCACAGGCATGTGTCTGTATGTGTGTGTCTGTCTGTCATGCTGCCTGTCTCCCAAGGATCAAAGACCAAAGAGTGTGTTATGTGGTACTCACTGTACAGAGTGGGAACAGACCAGTGTCCTTTTTCTAGTGCCGGAGGGCACTAAGGATATCTCCGACGTGACGTGTGGCCATCCAAAAATGGCCGAGACCCCCCCTGACAGTAGCTTGTGTCGAATCAGGATTACAGCAGTGCCTGCCCCATTTTAGGAGTGTGTATGTGTGTGTGCGTGTGTATGTGTGTGCGTGTGTGTGTGTGGGTGTGTGTGCATGTGCGCATTTGTGAATGTTCAACCCCAGTCTTAGCATTGTGTTAGCTCTGGTCCTGTAGGTTTCCACTCAGGTTTGATCAGTGTTGCATGACCCAGACAGACAGGCTCACAGCTCCCAGAGCAACACTGGGACATTCCTGTCTGTTGTCTGGTCTCCTCCGGACACGGTTAAGTCCAACGCCAACCTGGAGCACAAGACCGCTCCAACATTTAAGGAGCCTACAGAAAAAAAGAGTGTTGGTGTTTTGATACATTGGAGTTATAGCACTGAGTGCAACATCCAGTCAATTTTTCATTACTGAAGACGATGCAGTGAAGTTCTGTTGTGTTTTCTGTTTATTGCCTTCATTTGCATGTAAATGAAAGCTGTATCATAGCCGGAGGACAGGCTGTGTTATGGACACTCTGCACCCTAGGGTCTTCCTGTATCAGATGTTCAAACAAATACGTAAAAACACAGCACACGGTTACAGTACATCCCTAAAGCTACTGGGTGGGGAAATTCTAATTTAGTTCATTGTCTTGTTGTTTGCACCCCCATCTGTCATCATGCACGTAGACAAGCATTTCATTCCTTTCCCTATATGTGATCTGTTGTGGTTTATAATATTGTATAAACAAAAATACATTATACTAAAATAATTGATCAGAATGGGCATCATTATATTAAGATATAATTATGTCATTTCTGTCATAATATTTTTATTTGCTACATTGTTTACTTGTTTATTTGATAGACTACTCTTTATTGTGCTGTAACCACTTATAGTGTGGCTCTATGTCCATGATCCACTTGCCACTCTACAAACCTCTGCCTCTCTTCCCATTTCTGAAATAATTTCAGAAAACAGACAAAGTACAGGAAACACTCACAGGCAGGGATGCAGCCCACCTGTCACAACATTTGTCTCTGAATCCAGAATGACTCTGAAAGACAAAAATAGTATGAGCATGTACTGTACTGTAGCAGAGGTTTAGCCTATATCCTCGGGCATAGTACCATGGATGACAGATGACCTCTTTGCCAGCGGAAATAGGTTGGTTTTTCAGGAAGATATTCACTCAATATGTAATTTGGCCAAAAGTAATTACACTGTTCTGTCTCAGAAAATGGGCCCAAATCCAGTATTTGTAACAATACTGGCTATTAAGCTTACCAAATTATAATGTGTTCGACATGAGTTGTAGACTGCGTGTAATGTCAACGCTGATAAGGCGGCTGGTGCCGTTGTACACGGCTAGTGCCGTGTCTAAAAGCGTGATAGATAGTGTGGGACATCCTTGGCGCACCTTCTCATTTTATCATTATCGTTTTTTGTCTATACTTGATGCCTAATAAAAAAGTATTGTGATAATCACATCCATCAATATATTGGAATAGACATCTATTCTATATAGGCTATGAAGGACTAACGGGTGCTATAAAATCAGAAAAATTATAAGACGGCGGCCAAATGAAAATATTTACGGTGAATTTCTCGCTGTATAACCTATTTGAAAAACTCAGCTTAAGTTGAAAACAATGTAGGCCTACTTATTAGGTAGACTATTATTTATTTTAAATTACAAAGTGAATTAGGCCTACATTGTGGGCATTTAATAAACATTTGCGATTATGTAGCTAGCTTCATGGATTTTGGTTAATTCACGTTGGCAAATAAGATAAGAAAAGCTACTTTCTACTACCAAAATAAACCATTCGTTTGATGATTTAAGTTCAAATATTCGTTTAAAAAATAACATTGCTCAGCCTATTATTTAAATTCATTTAGAAATCAGAGTGTAGGCCCTAATTAAAACATCTCGATTAAGCAAAAGTTTTGGTACATTTCGAATAGGCAGGCTAAATAAAACATTATTATCAAATTATCAAAATCATCAATAAATATGTCAACTGTAAATCAAAGCTTGTGGATGAATTTACTTCGAAGGAGGCATGTTTTACTTAAATTCTGGTTGGCTATAAAATAAACTAGAATAGACTGACATGATATGATCTAGGTCACCGATGGTCATAGGTCTATGGAAAACATAAAAATGGTCCTGTTTCCATTATTGTTATTGTTATCGTTATTATTATTGTTTTTGTTGTTATTTGTATTACTTGTTTTGTTAAAATCATCCGGTAACCAACAGGCAGTCATAACAACTGGTAAAACATATTCTTCTGACTAATGTTTTTGGTCTTACAGTCTCAAGTTCATGCAGCCCACCTTATGTAAAGTAAGCAATATACCAACTCCAGATTGTCCCTTCAAATGTTGTAAAATATTGAAAAAATATATATATTGACAAGTAGCCAACAAGTTTAAAAAAATCATATTTCAAGTTGAAGACAGAAACAACGCATAAGCCTATTGATCGTTAGTTCACCTCTCACTCTCGTTTGGTCGACGCTCACACGCACTCACACAAGCGCTCTTCGATTTAGACTTTACTAGGCCTAGGTCAACTGCATCGGAGATTTAATCGGCATCACCGCTTACACATAGATATATAACGGATATTGACGCTAGTTCCTGTGGTTATACAAGATTTGGTTGGGTAAATCACCAAAATAATGTTAGGCCTATATTAATGTCCTGACATTATTTTACCTCCACCTATTGGAGGGTCCCTTTAAGAAGCATCTTTATCTCCACAGCCTATATAGCAGGGTTCCCCAAGACACAGCCCACAGGCCGAATTTGGCCCTGGTGATTTTATTTTGGCCCCCAAATTTTCTGAACAATAAATAAATAAACAATATACGTACATGACCAAAAGTATGTGGAGACTTGCTCGTCGAACATCTCATTCAAAAATTATGGGCATTATTATGGAGTTGGTCCCCCCTTTGCTGCTATAACAGCCTTCACTGTTCTGGGAAGGCTTTACACTAGATGTTGAAACATTTCTGCAGGGACTTTCTTCCATTCAGCCACAAGAGCATTAGTGAGGTCGGGCACTGATGTTGGGCGATTAGGCCTGGCTCGCAGTTGGCCTTCCAATTAATCCCAAAGGTGTTCGATGGGGTTGACGTCAGAGCTGTGTGCAGGCCAGTCAAGTTCTTCCACATCGATCTCGACAAACCATTTCAGTGTGGACCTCGCTTTGTGCAAGGGGGCACTGTCATGCTTCCCCAAACTGTTGCCACAAAGTTGGAAGCACAGAATCATCTAGAATGTCATTGTATGCTGTGGAGTTAAGATTTCCCTTCACCGGAACTAAGGGGCCTAGTCCGAACAATGAAAAACAGCCTCCACCAAACTTTAGAATTTTGTGAATGATGATCTTAGGCTTGTGTGCAGCTGTTCGACCATTGAAACCCATTTCATGAAGTTCCTGACAAAACATGTTTGTGCTGACGTTGCTTCCAGAGGCAGTTTGGAACTCGGTAGTGGGTGATGCAACCTAGGACAGATGTTTTTTACGCGCTGTGTGCTTCAACACTTGGCGATCCCGTTCTGTGAGTTTGTGTGACCTACCACTTCGTGGCTGAGCCGTTGTTGCCCCTAGACTTTTCCACTTCACAATAATAAGCACTTACAGTGACCAGGGCAGCTCTAGCAGGACAGAAATTTGACGAATTGACATGTTGGAAAGGTGACGTGCCAGAAAATCACGGAGCTCTTCAGTTAGGCCATTCCACTGCCCATGTTTGTCTATGGAGATTGCATGGCTGTGTGCTCGATTTTATACACCTGTCAGCAAAGGGCTCAAATAGCCGAATCCACTAATTTGAAGGGGTGTCGACATACTTTTGTATATATATTAGTTGCTGGACATAAAATACTGTAAAAACACCAGCAAATCAGCTCCAATTGATTTTAATTTAGAACATTTGTTCCAAAGTAGTACCACACATAAGAGAGAGATATGTGATTCTATAACAATGTAAGCAAGGTTTGAAATTATTATGTTTTAGTCAAATGTTATATATGTTTGGTCTTTTTGCGGTCAATTTGGAGTCTACACGTTATTTGTACACATTATGTTCTGCCCCCCTGACCATCCATTCAAGAGGAGGAGAGAGCGAGAGAGAGAATCTTGAGTCCTATCTTTGTCAGTTTGCTCATAACTGTGAAAGCATATCCAACTTTAGTTATCACTAACTTGAGTTATTATCGATTTATTATGTTTACTACGGCCTTCGTCCTACATACTTGACAAAGACCTTTCGAATAGGTTTCGTGTAAATAGTATCCATGATTCATCTAAGTTGTATAAGATGTGTTATTATGGGTTCCCTTTAGTAAAAAAAAAAGCCACATGAAAAACAAAATGGATTATTATTTACCTAGGACCATTTATCTCCACAAAGGAAATAACATATTCTCATGCTTAAAGTCTGAGCTGACTTTAAGCGTTTCCTATCGACTTCATGAAAGGGTAGATTGGCTATATCTGCTCTTCAATTTCATCCGTTAAGATCAAATGCAGCTCTGCATCGTGTGTAAATCATAATTCAAATGAATAATTTATTCTCAAATGATTCGGCTAATATCTAAATGTTCGGGTACAAGAATGCACAGTCCTACATAGAGCCATGGAACTCTATTTCACATCAGATAACTGATGCAAGCAGTAGAATCAGATTGAAAAAAACAGGTAAAAATACCATACGGTACGGGGACTGTGAAGAGACACACACAAAGGTACAGACACATGCATACGCATACATTGTGACATTGTTTTATGGTGGTATTAAAACATTTTGTATTGTGGATATGTAGTGGTGTAATAATGTTATATGATGTACTGTTCTATATTTTGTTGCCTTTGTAACAGTTTAGCTTCCGTCCCACTCCTCGCCCCTACCTGGGCTCGAACCGGGGACCACGCGCCACAAAAGCCGCGGCCCTTGCAGATCAAGGGGAACAATTACTTCAGGTCTCAGAGTGAGTGACGTCACCGATTGAAACGCTATTAGCGCGCACCCCGCTAACTAGCTAGCCATTTCACATCGGTTACACCTTGGCAGCAGCTAATGGAGATCCCTAATAAATACGAATACACGAAAAGGCAGATCATTATGAGTGTAATTGTAATAAAAACGTTTTATTTTTTATTTTTTTACATTTGTTCATTTATTTTTATTTTTGCCTACTGCAGTAGGCTTTTGGCCTAAAGTGAAAAATGAATCAATCTTCCTTACTCGTGGTTGTGGACCCTCGCGCTAGCACGATTTTCAAGAGAACCGCGTGACCTGTGAATCCAGCCAAGCTTTGAGCGGTGCGCTCTGTCTGGTTCAACATTTGATACGAGAGCAAATAGTCGGTTTTATATTTCTAGCCTAGCACACAAATAGTTGAGCAAATGAGTGAGCACTGTGGTGCACGGCAAGCCAATTTCATGCTCAGCAACGCTCTGAACAGGCCTGATATCATCACGCTTCTCATAATAAAATGTCCCTTTGTAAAATATACGGGATGAATATGGACACAGTTACCCCACTCACTTGAACCAATGAGCTGCAAACCAACTCCATAGAGACTACGATTTATTCATGTAATCGTTTGCACAGAGCAGTGCAACATACAAAAAAAGGAGCAGTGTTGCCTTTTTTCCAATAGAAAAATGTTTATTTGTTAACATTGTTTAGATGTAGCTTAGTATATGCATCCCCTCTAATCATGGAGGGAGATTACATATATTTCAAGAGAGTCTGATGCTGCTGTGTCTTTGTAGTATTCCAATATAAGGTGAATCCAACACGAGTTGAGTCATATATCCTTTCCACCCAAACGGGTTGAGGGGCTTACATCAAGCGGCAGGCAACTAATGACAACAGCGGTCTACTGATTGTTAGAGACTCGCAGTTCAGGAAAAAGGTACGATAACAGGGAGATTCAGTTTTTTCAGGCTGTTTTTTCCGATAAAATCTTTGGCTTGAAGTGGCAGATCGCAGTCTGTATGTTCATCGAGGTTTGATATAAGAGAGAGATCACAACACATTAGGCCTAAAGCGACAAAGATAACAATCATATAATTATCCAGCAAGTGCGGGATGAGTAGTCATATTCCTATAGCTTACCCCTTCTTCTTAAATTAAATATACAACGTCTCATTATGGGCTATTCATTTTCATTCATGTTTGTAGTTTGTAGGCATACTTTGATAGTTTATGTCCACATATAGGCTACACATTTAGCCCTATCAACAAATGGAAAATCTCTTTACTAGCCTTGACTTTCCACAAATATTGTGCCCCCAAAAGGTGACTCCTGCAAGCGAAGTCTCAGTCACTCTCCTCCTTGTCTTCCTGAATGGTGGTGGTGGAATGGTTGTACAATCCTTGCGCCATGAGCTGGAGAGCCAGGCCGTTCTTATAGCCGTTGGCCTTTTTTATTTTCGCCCGTTTGTTTTGGAACCAGATTTTGATTTGTGACTCATTGAGGTTGAGCTCTTGAGCTAGAGACTGTCTCCTCTGCTCCGTGATATAACGGTTGGCCTGGAACTCAGTTTTCAGTCTTTGGAGCTGCTCAGCCGTGAACGCCGTTCTGGGTCGCTTGTCTTCCTTTTCATTTTTCGTCTTTTTCAATTTCCGTGTCCTTGGGCCTACAGTAGGGACGACAATAAAAACGGGAATATAAATATTCAGCGAGCGCCAGACACCTAGTCTCACTATCATCACCAAAAACCAATTCCATTGCAGATTTTAGGCTAGACTTATTAATAATACCCTAATTATAAAAACAACGTACACAAATAATAACCGCTACTAGGGTAGCCTAGTGGTTAGAGTGTTGGACTAGTAACCGAAAGGTTCAAATCCCCGAGCTGACAAGGTACAAATCTGTCGTTCTGCCCCTGAACAGGCAGTTAACCCACTGTTCCTAGGCCGTAATTGAAAATAAGAATGTGTTCTTAACTGACTTGCCTAGTTAAAAAAAGTTATTTTGTCAAATCACATAATCATAAAAATAACCAATATAATCACGGTAGGCTAATAAAAATAATAATAACAATAAACGTTATTACAGTTGAATACTTTGTCTAACGGTATGGTCATCCCAATGGTAGACCTTCAATAATAACTATGAATAGCATGATGTCCTGAGAAGAATAAGGTCCATAGTGCACTGAGCAGCAGGCCTTTGTGTGAAGGGAACAATAACTGTAGGTCGACTTTCATAATTATTTAGCAAAAATATGCAAACAAAAAACTGTAGGCTACTAAAGCCAACTACAGCTATTTAAAAACATACAATCGTTTAAGGACTATTGGCCAACTGTGTCGGTTATAGGCCTTTCATTGATCACAAGTAGTTAAAGGCCTAATAAAAAAAATAATCGTTGAAGCTCAGTGATCTTTAGCTGTTGACATAAGAAAGGAATTAATATATTTTGTACCAAATGCAGACCCAGGTATAGGCTTATGTGCATAAGGGTAGCCTACGCTACAGTATACATTTAAATATTAAATTGTGTCCTTTGTTATCATGGTGCCAGAGACAAACAAATAAACAATATGATGAGAAACAGGAAATGTAATTTATCCGTTATTATCTCTTTCTTAAAATTGTATTTTGATGCTAGGCCTAATCCTATATCATTTTCTAACACAAATATAAACTCTTCAGTAAATAGTTTTTGTTTAAGATTAAATGTATAGCTTTAAATGTCATGTCATTATTGTTGCACTGATTTTATCAATACCTACGGCATAAAACATATATTTTTGACAAGTTTATGGTAATTATGAAAAGCTCATTTATTCGCCAAAACGCCATTGGAACCATTGGACTGTGGAACTTAGAACAAAATAAACATTGTGCATGCTTTATTTAACGTAGCCTAACATTTATTAAATACATTTAGTTGGGGAATTACACTAATTGCATACTCAGATAATATACAGCCTTCTCTATCAAGACAGGCAAAGTTGTTCATTAATTCAACATGTTGACATCACTGAGATTCTTATTCTAGTTTTTTTCCCAGATGCACGTTCTTAAAGTGTATTAAATGTAACCTTATTTTTCTAAAGTCTCATTGGAATGTTTAAATATATATGGTACATGGTCTAATAAGAGGTTATGAATCATGTACATGTATAGCCTGTATAGGCCTATATTGGCCTAAACGTGTATTCTGTTAAATGTACGAGCTCTATCTCTCTTTCAATCCAATGAATGGAGTATGTTCTCATGTTAAGTGACACATTTTAAAACATGTCATATCTGCAAGGCATTTTGGGGTGAGCCTACAAGATGAAACCAGTGGCCAGGACCAAGATCTCACTTGCAAATAAGGAGAGTGAAATGTTAGGCCACACAGTCATCGATGAAATGATGTTTACATATTCTGATATGTTCTCAAATGGACCAATGCTGCTCTTGAAAAGCACCTATTCGATTTTTCACTGTTTCAATTTATTTGACTTCTCTCGGTAGAACAGAGTAGATGTCACACAGTCCTATTTCAAAATGAATTAACACAAAATTATCCAAGTAGCCTATTTTCAGCTTTTTTGTTCCATATATTTTTCTAGTAGGCCTGAATAATGGATTATTTACATATGATATGGCATAATTTAAATTTGCAAAAGTTTGCTTCCTGTTGAAAAAAAGATTGAGTAGGCCTACAATATACTGCTTGCTTCAAATGGCACCCATAAAGGTTGTATATAGAACCATTTTGTAGGGTTATTTGATCAGAACCCCAGGGGCTCTTCTTCACTAAACCAAAATTGGTTCCATGTAGAACCCTTGGGTTCCATATAGGGTTCTATATGGAAACAATTTCGGTTCTGTACAGAACCTTTAGGAGTGCCATATATCAGCATAGAAATAACCGTTTTTGGTTCTATCTAGAACCTTTTTTCTAATAATATATGTTAGCCTGCTCTACAGCCAGTCACTCTTTTCATGCAGTAACAGGACCACTACGCCATTACCTACAAATATTGTAATTTATCACAGCGTGAAAATAAAGTATAAAATGCAGTTGAATTTAAGTATAAATGTGCAACTTCGACGAATTAATAACAAATATATCAAATACAAGCATGTTGAGGAAATACTTATATTTCTGCAACGGGACAATAAGGCATTTATAACATTACGCATTAGGCTACAATACCCTGACAAAAGCTTGTTCAAGAAACTATTGCCTCACCAGATGACGGCCTGTCCGAGTATCTAGTGCAGTATACCCAGGCAGGCCACAGCAGCGGCTGGGACTCGGCTTTGGGCGCTGCTCCGCCACTACCGCCGTTCACAACCATGACAGAAGATGTGTTCTCGCCGAACTTTGGCGTGCTGCCTCCAGAGCTCTCGTCAGCCTTCGATGACGAGGTGCTCTTTTGTGGGGTGGGAGACAAGGCCAAGGACGAAGTGGAGGAAGAAGTGCTGTCGCTGCTGCAGTTAGAGTCCTGGCATGGGGTTCCAGGATGATTCGGCCTGGCGACCAAAGGTTGGGCGCGCTCTCGGCTGGAAGTTTGCGCACGTTCCCTAGCCCCTAAACCATGCTCCTTCCGGCAGCCGAAATCTGGCCGCAGAATATTGTCAATAAAAAAGTTCGTGGTTCTGTGCGCTTGCTGCGCTGCTTGGAGAGGCAGGATAGGCGGCGAAGGCAGACTGCGAGAAGGAGAAACGCTCTCCCCTTCACTAGACTCCGGGCTGTGTAGAGCCCTTTGCTTCTCCATTGCTGAAAGGGACTGCAAAAGGGTCGATCCAGGCTCCTAACTAATTCCACTTGTTGGTGTGTATTGGTATCCAAATTTAAAAGAATGAAGCAATACGGTGACCACTAAAGGCTCATTAATACCTCTCTGATTTGGGGCACTTTTTGATTTCTAAATTGTTGACATCCCTCGTGCGTAACGCTCCAACGTGTCATGGTCGTCGACATGACAAGACTGACAAGGCATTGCGCTCTCCTCTCGCAGCCCCGAGCTTTTCACCACTGTAGGTATGACAGTTCGATCTTCACCAACTCCTCACATCACATTTCCCACACCAACCGGAAGCACGTGAACCCTTTCGAACGTGTAGTGGGCCAATCAATGAACGATACACTTTTGGACACGGGTGACGACGTCCAATAATGTCTCGCAACTCTGGGTAAGTAGGCTGCATGCTATCAAATGGGTTTTAAGAAAACCAAACAAGAGGTTATCACCGCTACGCGCCTTCTGCAACCTTGTCTATTCTCAGCAAACGAATGCTAGACCTATAAGAGAATACAATAATAACAAATACGGATATTTCACCTCGGTCAAAATATGTTGTCCCTAAGACAGGCTAGGCTGTATGGTGTTTTCGATTGTTGTACAATGTTGCTACAGCCAAATGGGACGTTTGATATTAGCGTTAATCATTAAAGGTAGGGTATAGTCACTGGTGAACAGGGGTGGAATGACATTATAGGCGCGCGCACACACACAGCAAAAGGATCCAACAGAAGCGATTTGAATGCCTATACCGGTACTTCACATTAATTCAAAACAAATGTATAATGATAATGAATAGTGTAGGCCATTTGCAGTTGCAACGCAATCACACGTCCAGCCCACATTGTTTAATTTCATTTGGGCCAACAAAACTGAAATCTTTATCCACAAGCTATTTGTTGGTACTTAATTAAATTATAATTGGGACACTACCGTTATCCCATTTAGTAACCATTGTGTGGCTGTTGTGAGACGCGATTAATTTCTGACAGTAAATGGGCGCAGTGACTGCAATCTTGCCTGCAAAGAGATGCCTTAAGAGAGACCGCAAAGGAAAATTCCTAGGTTTTAATTACTCTTCATTCCGACTGTTCAGTTTGGCGCCCATCACAGCCACAAAATCATAAACCCCGCCTATTTCTACAACGTACCTTCTTAAAATCTGATTTTAAAACTAGCCTTAAACTTCACCTTAACCGCACTGCTAACCGTATGCCTAACCGTAACCTTAAATTAGACCAAAAAGGAAATATTTGTTTTCATAAATTATTACAATATAGCCAATTTTGCCCTTGTGCCTGTGGTAACTAGTAACAACCAGAAGGGTGAAAAGGCAGTCAAAAGCTGTCATCATTCCCGCGCAGGAGGCTTAATCAAAATAGTGCGCGGGGCTGAGGCTCAACTACAGGCATGCGAGAAGCACGTTCTTCTCAGGGTACTGATAAAGCGCAATGAACTGAATAATACCAGGGTCCTCAGAGACGCTATTTACACAAATTAGTTTATTGAAGGCTTAACGTTTGGTAATTCATATCACCTCTCATGTAGCGTTCGGGAGCCTGCTCTTCCACAGAGGTTTTGTAGGTTTTGTAATGTAAACGCCTTTGGATACGTGCACGAGAAATGGTCCGTTTCTGCAGTCTCAAATACTTCATTAAAATGTTCAATCACCATGTAGACTACCAGCACATTTTACTCGACAATTCCAGAGAACAAGGGGTTCCAAAATCATTTTTACACAACAATGGTGCATTGCGCAATGGCATTGACATGATTATATAGGCCTAGAGTCATCCTAAACTATTGGAGAGGCACATTTTTGCTCGTCATGCAGCCTACCATTTTTTTGTATCAGGTCGAGGTAGTGAATTTGTTTAGAAAATAATATAAGAATATGATAGTTTGAGACTTTCCCTCTCTCTTACACACACACACACGCACACACATTAAGCCATACTAGAAACATGTCAGGAACCATCTGATGGAAGATCTTTTTAGCTAGACCCATATTTGACCGTACAGTGTTTAATATGAGCCAGCTTCAAACTTCACCTCATAACGGACACCATGCAGTCACCTGGACATGCAGGCTGTCTGGGGGTTGACGATGCCTTTGGAACTGATGATGGGCTTTGTTCATGCAATTGGAATATTCGCTTCTTTTTGGAAACAGATGTTCTTGAAACGTTGCTCTAAATACTATACTACATTTTCAGAAAATAAGATTTGAAAGACACAGATGATACTATAGGAAAACACTCCCTATATTTCTAAATAGGCTATCTCAGATATGCATATTTTTCCAGAATATTTCACTGGAAAGCATATTGATTGCCTATAGCCTGCATGCGCTTATATTCCTCATGGCCTGTGTTGTTTTTAATTTATTTTTTAATTTAGGCTATTTTGTCTTCGCCTTCTGTAAATATTAGCCAATGCCAATCTCCTGCTTGAATGATTTTAGCTTGAACTGAATTTCTTAATTTGTCATTTGAAAGGAAGACAACATAGAAAGCATTAGCCTACTTAAGTTAAACATTTTCACAAAAGTAAAATTATTCTCTCAAACGTTTGGTCATTCGAAACTCGTATGACATTTAGACTGTATTTGTAACCATCCAATGAAGTAGACAACTTTTAGGATAATTTCGTGAAGGGCTGCCTTCGATTTCTTCAGTAGAATATAATAAACATTCATACGCCTACCTCCAATCCACAGCTTTACATTTGAAACCGGAATGTAAAGCTGTAGTAGCCTGAACAATAGCTAAAATAATCAACGGTAGGCCTTATCTTCAAAACTATATTATGTTTATCAATAATGTGTTTTTCTTTTAGAGCATCAAGGAATTGTAACTGGTAGTCTTTCCGGACATGGAACAATCATGTTCAACAGAGCATTTACAGGAAGTTCTAATAATTAGATAAAGGGTGTAGGCCTATGGTTTTAATTATAAGATCGTTTCGATGTTCTGTCTTTACAATTCAACATGGGGGGAATGGAAAGTGATTACCTTTTTATGTGCTTTTCTCTCTGCCTATTCTGACCTTGAAATGAAGCATGAGAATAGCATGCTATTCACCCACTATTAGTTTAGGGTGGAGATGGAATAAATTAAGGTGTGACAGAGGTGTGTCTACAGATACACCATATTCTGACTTTGATTTAATTCAGTGATAATTCCACCACTGTTATGCACGAGGGAACCACGAATACGGTCTAGCTAACCTACGGGTTCCAAGTGGAAAAAGCATCTACTTCATTTTTTTGATAGAAGTAACACCATTCTCCATGCGCTGTAATTTACAACTTGACAAGAGCTATTGATAAGACCTAGGTAAATGAATAATCCGTTTGGATAAAGGAATTGTAAATATAAATAATACTTGTTTTAGATCAATTTGACTTTATAATCGCTGGGGACAAATGTGAAATCAGTCATGTGGCAGCAAACTGAAGCATATCAACATATCAACTTTCCCACAGTTTATGAAATGCTATGCCATTATGCAGAATTGAAATTGTACTGCCTTTTAATTTGCAGGGATGGGCACTCTCACATGTCTTAATTATAGGTTACATCGATTTTCTTAGTTTCCTATTTCTATCATGTTAAATATTAGCCAATATCATTATCGAATGTCAATAGGCCACATAACCGCTCACACACATCTACCAATGCACAGTTAGTTCTCTTCAGTTGGTCTAGCCTAGGCTACATTATCATTCCATTTAATTCCATTGTTTGTTTACCTTCATTTGCTTCCTCTGTAAATGCGTCATGAACATGGCCGTGTGGTTGCTGCTAAGGATCATCGGTATAAGACGATAATATACAAAATACATACAAAATGAATAAAGACACGAGGTTAATTAAATCATTATGGCAGCCAGGTCACCCGTAATACAAGTCAGTATTCGACGTCCATCCATGTCTGAGGACATCGGGAGATGATGTGGAAACCGGCCAATAGGGGCAACACTGAGCACTGTTACCTCCATGTAGGTTTCGGTTTTGCTATGGCGTTATGGATGGGGATAGTGGATGGGCGTAAGCATCTGCCTCTGGTGTAAAAGGTCTGCCTCTGGTTCAGAAGGTTGCATGATCAAATACAGTCTAACGGTCATACAAGTCAGTTAAGGTGTAGGATAAGCATAAAAATAAAAAAACACAATATTGCTGTTTTAATCCAGCAAACTTAACCCTAACCTTAAAAATTCGGAGTTAATGTCTAAACTTTAACTTTAAACATTTGGAATTTGACGTTTGGAACAACTTCGAAATTTGATGTTTGAGAAACATGGATGAACATCTATTTCTGAGGTGAGACTTGTTGGTTATAGAGCAGAGGGCAGACCAAGCCTTAACAGTTCGATCACGACGCATGGCACAATATTTGCACAATATATGTCATCACACAGTTCCATGGTTAAGGCAGGCAATATATGATGGTATAGCCTACTATTGTACACTATTCTCCCAATTAGAATTATATATACACTAATCTTTCAACATTACTATGGGTTGAAGAACTAAATGTGGCAATTTTCAGAAGGAATCAATCAAACTGCCATTTTCTTTATTTTGTTTGTAAAGGCTCTCCAAACATTTTATGATTCATAAATACTTACCGGAACCTAAATAATCTACAAGATCAGAGTATTTTCAAATCTACCAATTGGTGCTGAAACAGACCAATATGCATATACGCTATATATCCCTACAATTCTGAACCCATTGTGACAAAATTCAAACTAAAAAGGTACACCATATTTAATACTGCAGTGGCCTAAATCAGGGTCACACAGAGTGTTTCTTGGTAGTCATAAGATAAAAATGTATGCCACTGAAAACACTATTTAATGAAAACTCCATGAGGAAAAAATAGGTTGGCCAGCAAGTGGGAGTGTTTTCAGCAGTTGAATTCAATTTATTCAGAGCACGCAAGGTAGCCACACGTTCAGTTACTCGACTGAATAAGGTAGGTCTAAATACCACATATTGAAAAGTGTCTAAGAAGTGCGTAGGGAAGGCTTGAGCAGGAAAGGCGTACATTTTCTAAGTCTGAATCGGCCGGTGTAGCCCTGGTATAACCTACTGTAAAAACGAAAATGAAAACGGATTCAATTGATTCGTTTTGAAACATGTTCTACATTGCAGAATGACCTATCAATTTGCAAGACACAGGCTAGCCTATTATTGGGCGATATTTTACAGCGTGGTAGCCTAACGCTTCGAACACACCGACTGCGAGAAAGAGGGCAGAGAAAGAGAAGGAGAGGTCTGGGTCAGCAGCTTCAGGCCAGCAGCCTTGGCGCTTCTGACACATTCTTTTCTGGATCCATTTATTGTGCCTATGGCAACGAGTGGCAATTTTACAGCCAGACCCTCTACTACGTCATCCACAAGTGTTGTCGCCACCGGTGCATCAAGACCCTCGTCACCTACAAATGCGACCATCGCCTCCACCGGTGCAGCGAGACCCTCTACAACTTCTACATCATCCACAAGTATGACCACCAACCAGTGCAGCCATGGAAGATGATGAAATGGAGGAAGCACCTCTGGATCTAGGACCACCTGAGATTATTATGAACCTCACGGAAGTGTCCACTGAGGACCTCGTTGAACAGGATGTGGCCGTGGAGACAAACGAGGAGAGAAACAGAGAGGAACAATGTCACACCAGGCGTCATCGGAGGTACCAGCACCCAGATCCACTCAACTAATTTCAGCAGAGGCTCTCCTCCAAGCCGTCGAGAGGGATGCAGCCCAACCTGATGCTCACAGGAAGGAGGATGAAGAGACCCTCTTTGCCATGAGCCTGGTGCCAACACTGAAGAGGCTGCCTCAGCAAAGAAAAGCTACAGTCAAGGATAAAATGTATCGGCTGCTTTTCTCCACATCACAGGTAGTATCATAAGTGTTGCAACAGTGAAGTAAAATAGGTCATTTTTACAGTATAGTCATGTAGGCTATTTGGTATTTCAGATCAAAGTATTAATGAGGCAAATGTATAGCTGTTTCTAGGTTAGAAAATATCCCAAAACAACAGTTTGCTGTCTAAATATTTGCCTGTCATATTCATCTTTTGATCTGAAATACAAATTCCATGAGTAAACAGCAAGTAATACCAACTTTACCGCACAATATTTATGCCTCTAACTACACTATACAAGCAGTACTTAGTTAACATAAATCTTGTATGTGTTGTTTTTCTCTTTCCTTTCAGAGATGGAGTCCATTTAGCCGACCAGCTCACAGGAAGGACAGGAAGAGGAGAGGAGTTGTCTGGTTGTTGTTTTTTACCTCCCTCGTTGTACCTTTCTTTTCACACACGTCAGTTCCGTTTAAATTCAGTCAATTCATAAAGTCATTTGTGTATAAAGTCTTAGGATAGCATTCATTATTAGTGTTACATACATTTCTGAATTGAAACTCATACAGAGTTTTCACAGATGCTCTTGGTCTCTTACGAGACTAAAGGTCAATATTTCTTTAATTTAAAACCACTTGAAAACCAGGGTGTTGAAACTGTTTGTGAAGTTATGTTCCATCGACTGGTCCGTGACATCCAGGGGCCATTTGTTTGTTTAGCTGTGTTATGGCTACATATTATTCCCTTTTTCTCAGAGACAGAGACATACACACACCTCTTCGTACCTCAGATCTCCAGTGCCCTGCCCTCTCTCTCTTTATGGCCATGTCTGAAGTTCCCCTACTACGTCTAGGCTTTATGAGTAGTCCCTGTATCGGTCTGCAGTTGTGCCAAAAATACATGCTCTTGCTGTTCTCTTACAGATTCCAGGATACACATTCATTTAAAAAAAAATTTTTTACACACACACACACCTGTCATGTTCTTTCCTGTACTTGAATACTTAATCAATTATAATGTTTTCATAGTCAGTTGTTTATTAATATCTCATTTAGGCTTAATCTGCTTATTTCTTCCCTACACCTTTGCAGATCTAAGACAAGATGAAAGTAAAAACACATTCTCTTCCTAATTAGTTTTTTTTTCCACCTGTATTTTGTCAGGTCAGTGAACATGGTGGTAAACTGTACTATTTGTATGGACCCTAGGTTACCTAGGTTACCCTTTCCCTTTGTTATCATACTAACTGTATGTCGTATAACCTTAATTAGTGCTCCTTCTCACCTGATGTACCATGCCAGGTGTGTATGATACTGATGTAAATGGAGTTAGGGAATTGGTTAAGGTGTGGTCTTTACTCCCAAATGTCACTTAAATATAGCTTCCAAATGAAGAGAGACAATGATACATAAAGTAATCTGAGGGAAAAAATTCAATTTTATGGACAACGGTGTATGGTTCTTAAAATAACCATTGTGTTATGGGGCTCTTAAAAGAGCCGTTTCACTCCACGGCATACTGCCATGGGACTTCACCTGCTGGCGATGAGAAGTAGGTGGTCAGCTTCTCCCTCACCTGGAGTGCCTGTCTGGGGGCGTTGTTGGTACCTGCCCTGGTGACATCAGGAAGGTGACCATCTCCATCCGGAGCGGCTCCTGGAATGACCTCCGCAAGTAGTTGTGGAGAACACATGTGGCCTTCACGCAGGCATCGACATTTGAGGGGCTGAGACCAAGCACTCTCCGATACATTCTCCACCGAGCTGCCAGAATCCCAAAGGCGCATTGCCTTGGACAATCATTTGTTAAAGATCCTTACAGGCTTTGGCAATGGCAGCTGGCGTCCAGCGCAGGGCTCATGAGGTTGGGTCTTAAAGAGAAGGCCTGGTCGCCGACGAAGACGTGGGGAACAGGTCCCAGGTCTTCAGCCCCAGGGAGTGATGCAGGTGGTGGAATCTCCAGGGTGCCATCCTGAAGTGCCTGGCCAGAGGCAGAGTCTCGGAGGGTCACGCCATCACTTCCCTTGCCGTAAGCATCAACATCGACAACACGGAAACAGTAGATGGCATCTACTACAGCCAAGAGTACAACTGAATATGTACCCTTGCAGTTGTAGAACTGCGAACCTGAGCACAGTGGAGCCTGGATTACTACATGTTTCCTGTCAATGGAGCCAAGACAGTTGGGGAAATTCCACCTCTCCAGGAACTCGGCAGTGATGGCCCTCCAGTCTTCCTCCTTGGGAAAGGAATGTAATTCACCAACCAGACAGTCCCAAAGGGCTTGTGCCACAGAGGGAACTATGCCTGCCACCGTATAATTCAAAATAATGATCAATATTGTGTGTAACTTGAATTCCACCCACATATTATATCTACTCATATAGCTACCTCATTACTGTTTATTATGCTTTACTAATTATATTGTAATACTCATCAACCATCATTAACAATGACTTGAAACAGTACAATTCAGTCTATGACTATATCAATAAACTGTAGTCCAGGCCAACTCTACTCTTAGAAAGAATGGTACTATCTACTTAAAAGGGTTCTCCGGCTATCCCCATAGGAGATCCCTTTTTGGTTCCAGGTAGTACCCCTATTGGGTTCCATGTATAACATTTTCCCCAAAGGGTTATACCTGGAACCAAAAATGGTTATCCTATGGGGAAAGCAGAAGGACACTTTTGGAACCTTTTTCTCTAAGAGTGTATGTGAGTCCAATAAGAATGTAATGAATGACTGTAGCTGTCTTGAACAAAAACGGGTCCTGGAGAAGACTAGCCTACCTTCATCAGGGCAGAAGGCACCTTTCTTTTCATTTGGTAACATTGCATAATTAAAAAAGGATTTTAAATAAACTTTGGGAAAAGTTATAGTCCTAATGAACATTATGTAAAAGTACATCTGATGTCAAATAGGGACTATTAACTAGAGAGCCCTTTAGCTAGCTAGGTTGCACATAAAAACAATGTATACAAATATCAATCAATTATGGTATCAAAGGCTTTAAAAATGTACTAGAATGTAGCTTACCGGAGACAAATCGCCAGGCGTTCAACTGGGCTGATGGACTCCCGGTAGTTGGTATCCATCCGGGCGATCCTGGCTCCAACCATCTGCAGCAGGTGATCGAACTGGCTTCGGTTCAGACGAAAGTAACTTCAGAATTCCCCTCCAAACATTCGAAGCTCTTGAATGAGATGCTGGAATTCCCCTGCCTGCTTTCGGGACTTTAACCATCTCTGGAACCACACAGACCTGCGCTTTCGGCGGGACTGGTCCCGGCCCAACAGCGCGAACAAGACCACCTTCCTCAACGTTGGTCTCATTGTTGAAAGAGCCTACTCTGCTACCTTGACTATTTAATATTGCATTTCGCTCCAAAACTGCATTTGAGGGAAACTATATTATAGGCTCTCACAATTAATTTGTGGATGTCATCGAACAAATAATATACTTGGCAAATAAAATAATAAAACATGTAAAGAAAACTGTTTGTATTATGTAATCCCAATTTTTTTTACTGGATATGTGTACAACAAAAATTCAACATTCACATTTTTCTATTTTCTGTCAAGTCTACGCATACAATTTGATGCATACGTTTGATAAATTGAATGTATGCACCACACAGAACGACGGAATCTGCAACGCAATGCTGCAAGGAAAACGCAGCGTTACATTGGAAATGAATGTACTTCTGGTGAATTGAAACGCAAAACTCAGTCGGTGTGTTCGAAGCGTTATAATTATAATTTATAATAATTTAATAGCCTAACTACCAAACTAACATTATTTCAAATTATTCTTATTTTTAACATGAATGTAACATAATAATCCAAATGTTCCTTATATTGCGTTTTATGTTTGCTATGGAACAAATATGTACAACCCTTAGGGATACAAAATACATAGATAAAGGCTTCATGGCAATTATGTTAAATGGAACAATAGATTGTAGGCTATGTTATGCACCTAATTATTGTCATTGTCAGTATACCTACTGTAGCTGTTGTCTTGAGAATATGTTAAAATACTCATAATGTATTATAAAATGATAAAGAAACAATGTATCTTAATACCAGAAACTCAGCAATGTTTGAAATGTGGGGTGGAGACAATAACTGTCCAAATATGGCTGCATATGGTTGATTCAGAATCAATTGTCTTAGCAGTGTGGTTGATTTCAGATCTGTTCGTGCAATGTCAGAGAGACACCTTGTGGCTATTCACAGCAGCACACCCTCACACGTCTTCCAATTTAGGCCTAACATTAGGCCTATTGATCCCAAACCAGAATAAGGCACACTGACACAAAAACAAACTACTCATGGATCTTTTTGCTGTAAGTATTGTAAGTACATCAGTACATCAAAACCAATGTCTTTTAATCACATCAGATCTTTTCACGTCAGATCTTTTTCTGATTAGTCAAAAGAACAATTAGTTTAAAAAACTATCAGAATTGGACTGCCTGTCATAAACTGAGTTTACACAAGCAGCCCAATTCTGATATTTGTTCAATTAATTGGTCTTTCGACCAATCACATCAGATCTATTCATATCAGATATTTTTCAGAGCTGATTCGCCTGTCTAAACACAGCCTTAGAGGAGAACTGTGTGAGGGTTACGGCATTGGCTACTTATGGTGAGTTCAAGACAACTGGGAACTCATGGGGGGGGGGGAAAGAGCTCAGACTGGGAAAAAATGGTGTTGTCAGGGATCTTCAGGTCGGAGAAGTCGGAGCTCTAGAATGATGCCCGAGTTTCTGACTTGTTAATCCTAGTTGGATAACCGTTCAAACAGATTTTTCCAGGTCGTAGCTCTTTTTTTCAGAGTTCCCAGTTGTCTTGAATGCACTAAAGTCGTAGCTCAGAGATTTTCGAGTTGTCTTGAACGCACCATTATTTTGACCGTTTCGTTATTAGATCTATCCAATGACCACAAGGTGGCAGGATGCAGTCAAAAGTCAGATGAACGCTGTCCTCTCCTGGTATTTCACAACTGTGTGTGAGATACCGAGAGAGAAAGACGTACCAATTAGTATCTGGCAAAAAAAATACTTGAATCAGTTATAGAACCCATTGCCCTTTATGGTTGTGAGGTCTGAGAATAATATGTTTATTAGAGCTCGCTGAGAGCGTGGTTGTCATATGGTTATTTTGAATCCAATCTCCCCACAACTTTCTGGGAGTGGTGCAGGATAGTTGGTTGGCTTTGGAATATTCTCAGTACATTTAAGGAACATGCCAAAAAAACTTTATTTTCTTGGTATTTCAATCCTTTAACAGAACACTTCCTATAAGTTAAAACATGGTTACATTTCATTTAAATGTCAGTAATGTTCTAGGAATGTTCTCCAACCGGTTTGGCATTGCGAATACACTCAAATAGTTCAGAGAATGATACGAAACATCATTCTTCAGTAGGAATTTCAGTACTTCAGCATAACAGGTCACATTTTTTGTGATAGTCCGGGTAGTCCACCTGTAGATGCTCTATAGATGGTCATACTACTGTTGATAAGCAACTGCTTGTTAAGGTTAGGGTTAAGGTTTAGAATAAGGGTTAGGGTAAGGGTTAGGATAAGTGTTAAGGTTAGGGTAGTAGATAGTTGAAATGTTACTGATAGTCTGTAGAGTATCTACAGATGGACTATCCAAATAAAGTGTTACTGCATACCTCATAATATTTCCTACAGGTTTTCTCGTGTTTCTATTTAAAGTCATGTTCTCGAATTGTTCAGAGAAGGTTAAGAAAAAGTTCCATAAAAAACAAAAAAAAAACTTTATTAACATTCAGAGAACTTTTTAGGAATGTTATTTAAAAACATACATTCCGTTCTCAGTACGTGAAGAAAACTTTCTATGAAAAAAATCAAGAAAACTTTTATAATGTTCAGAGAATGTTCTAAGAATTCTATGAAAAAACATATATCGGGTTCTCAGCATCACCAAAGCGCCCTCTACCACGTATCTTGTTAAGTGTGGTCATAGCTGCGTTCAGTACATTTTTAGGTTCCATTGAACGGAAACGGTGCTGTACTGAAGGACCAGTCGAAAAACAGGGAGGGGTAGGGTTGTGGGTAGGGGAACGCTGTCAGTACGGCCACTGCCATTTAAATACGTCACTCATTGCTTCAAGCCTAACTTTGAACCTCAAAGTCTGTTCAAGAATGTAAAATAATTTTTTGGGGAAACGTGTCATTCAGTAAAAAACATTCTGCTATGTAGCAAACGTTCAAACAAACTGAACGCACTTCAGGTGATCTTAACGAGTGCTTGTTTAGTTTGAAATGGGGTTTGTTTGGATAGACTAAAATGAACAGCTTTTTATTTGTAACAAAACATGGTAGACTAGCTTCATCCTTGTGGTGCAGTGGACAAATTCGATGGATATTTCCATGTGTCCTATCTGTGCTTGGAGTTCAAAATAGTTAACCCAAAGTAAGCGAGCAGTATTATTTAAAGTCTTACTGAAACATTCAGTGGAAGTTGTAAAGAGTGACTGTCCCTAAAAAATAACTAATCCCATTGAAAACAGCATATGTGGCATTGATACGAGTCAGAAACATTTGTTCTAGTGGAAAAATTGACTACAAAGTATAAATAGGATAACTTTGGTCATAAAGTCAGTCTCGTTCTGGAACCTGAGTGCATCACAACGAGTAAATTAACGTTGGGTTTGTATTACAATTATGTCAACAATTCATTCCCTTTTTTGCCAAAATCCACGTGCAAATCACCCCTCCTCCTACTTCGCTTCCCCTCACTGAATAGGACTCTGTTGTTTCATCTCCCCAACTCGTTCAAAGGATCATGGCTGTTTCAGACTGAAAAGCCCTATATGGATGCGTCCAGCTCCGGTTCGACAATGCCTGCTTCAAGCAGGATGCACAGCCAACTATGGTTTGCATGCTCTGCCGGAGAACCCCCTAGTGTCATGCCTGCTTCCGCTCGAGGGCGCCAGGCTACCGTTTCATTACACACACCTATCACCATTATTACACGCATCCGCATCTGCACTCATTGGACTCACCTGGACTCCTTCGCGTTGTTAATTGTCCCCTCTATATCTGTCTGTTCCTCAGTTTTGTTCCCAGTGTAAGCATTATTGTCGAAATGTTGTTTTGTTCCCCCTGTCCAGACGCTGTCCGTGTTTGGTTTGATGTCCATTTTCCATCCAATGTTCACTCCCTGTACTTGCTTCTCATCTCCAGTGTCGGTCCTTACAGAATGCTGACACCACTATTTGAAGCATCAGGGAGTTCTTGTTTTTTGTTTTTCGTGGTGACATCGGGTCCGTGTGTTGCCGCCGATTGAACCGGGGATGTCTCACCTGGTTCATTGAGCTTCCACGCCTTAGCTGGCTCGAGAGGTTTCCATGCCTCGGTTGGCTCGGCAGGCTCTCATCCCACGTCATGCCGTAATGTTGTTTTGTTTCCCCTGTCCAAACGCTGCCCGCATTTTGTTTAATGCTCATTTTCCATTAATTGTTCACATCCTGTACTTGCTTCTTGTCTCCAGCGTCGGACTTACACCTAGAAGTGGAAATAGGTGGATGGAGTTTGTTGGCAAATAATTAGTCGGAAAAACTTTTGTCATGATTGTGAATTTGCCAGATTGACTTTAGGGAGGCAGGGTAGCCTAGTGGTTAGAGCGTTGGACTAGTAACCGAAAGGTTGCAAGTTTGAATCCCCGAGCTGACAAGGTACAAATCTGTCGTTCTGCCCCTGAACAGGCAGTTAACCCACTGTTCCTAGGCTGTCATTGAAAATAAGAATTTGTTCTTAACTGACTTGCCTAGTAAAATAAAGGTAAAATGAAAAAAAAGATGCAGTATAACTTCAGCCACCTAACTATGATTGAAGGGACCGCCATATTTTAGCTAGCTAACATTCACATTGCTGGCTATTTATGACAAGCTTTTCTATTAACAGTAATGGC
Source organism: Oncorhynchus tshawytscha (assembly GCF_018296145.1). Lineage (NCBI taxonomy): Eukaryota > Metazoa > Chordata > Actinopteri > Salmoniformes > Salmonidae > Oncorhynchus > Oncorhynchus tshawytscha. The sequence goes on from NC_056431.1 coordinate 60,128,990, forward strand.
AACATTGCCATCTCTCTAAAGTAAATTTGACAAAATCATAATATGGCAAAGTTGTTTCCTACTAATTATTTGCCTATTTTAGCCATGTCATCATATTTCAATGCCACTATAAGTTGGTGTACTTTAGACAAAACAGTCACATACGAACCCATGTCTAGGGTAGAGGACGACCGATTATGATTTTTCAACGCCGATACCGATTATTGGAGGACCAAAAAAAGCTGATACCAATCAATCGGACAATTTTTTTGTTTTTTTTAAATAATAATGACAATTACAACAATACTGAATGAACACTTATTTTAACTTAATATAATACATCAATAAAAATCCATTTAGCCTCAAATAAATAATGAAACATGTTCAATTTGATTTAAATAATGCAAAAACAAAGTGTTGGAGAAGAAAGTAAAAGTGCAATATGTGCCATGTAAAAAAGCTAACGTTTAAGTTCCTTGCTCAGAACATGAGAACATTTGAAAGCTGGTGGTTCCTTTTAACATGAGACTTAGCCATTTCACATTGGTTACACCAGCCTAATCTCGGGAGTTGATAGGCTTGAAGTCATAAACAGCTCAATGCTTGAAGCACAGCGAAGAGCTGCTGGCAAAACGCACAAAAGTGCTGTTTGAATGAATGCTTACGAGCCTGCTGCTGCCTACCACCGCTCAGTCGGACTGCTCTATCTAATATCAAATCATAGACTTAATTATAACATAATAACACACAGAAATACAAGCCTTTGGTCATTAATATGGTCAAATCCGGAAAATATAATTTAGAAAACAAAATGTTTATTATTTCAGTGAAATACGGAACCGTTTCATATTTTATCTAACGGGTGGCATCCCTAAGTCTAAATATTGCTGCTACATTGTACTACCTTCAATGTTATGTCACAATTACGTAAAATTCTATTTTTGAACAAGATAATATCCTAAGGGTTTAGAGAGTTTAATGTTGTAACTGTGACGTTTAAGAACTTTGTAATTGTTTTACTGGAAGTGTTAGAAAAGCAGCTAGCTTTTGCACTGCCATCATTTCAACTCATTTCAACTCATTTTCTGTCTAGTACGAAGTTATACAATTACTATGTTGTTCAAAACCATTACATTCACTTCAACCGGCAAGTTACAAAACTATATTGTGGTATTCAGTGTATTTTTGCACTTTACTGACCTGTAACACAGGATAAATGATGAAACAGGAAAATGTGGCTTCTCTTTCTCTTTCTCTCAATTATGAAAACACACAGGTGCAGGATCGCATATAGTCCCAGTGCGAACCAAACACGTCTCACATCTCACACCCCTAATGGCCAACAGTTGTATAAATGCATCGCAATGGCGAAACCTTGAAGGACTGACATTTTGGTAAAAGAATTCTTCCCCAATACAAAGAAACAATACATAAACACAAATGTGACTATACATGTTGTGTGCGTCACACACTCCCTGACAAAAATAAAATGGCTCCTGACATTCAAATCTAAACCTCAAAACCTTTTTCATCAATAAAGCAATGTAGTCTATGTGTACGGCATGTAATTGGGCCACATGTAAGGTGCAAGTGAGTAAGGTGGAGGAATGTAGTAAGGTGTTTCCCATACTGGTAAGTAAGGTGCACTGTATGTTACACAGAGTGTGTTAACAGTAGGGTGTGATTGCATTGAAGGTTGACCGAGTGTTTCATATGGGAACATTTACTTTGTTCTTCTATCTCTAGTGGACCGCCTACTCTCAGTGTGTGAATCAACTACTGCGGGGGTCCTGGGTCTCGCTTCCTGCTCATGTTCGAGATGCTCCTCGTGCTCATTCTCTGGCTCTGGTTCGTTTCGATCAGGTAAGTGTTCATTCTCAGGTTATCTATGTTCTTCCATTACAGGTACTGAAACTGTATCAGGTAGGTACTCATTTGCAGGTTGTCTTTCCTCTTCCATTACAGGTACTCAGACTGTATCTCTTTGTATCATGGGAGGTCTTGTCGGGTACTTGGATTGGAGCTCTTTGTTCTGTCCTAGTCACTGGTCTCCTTAACCAATAACCTCCTGTCCATTCATCATCCGAGTCAGATGTTGTGAGTGTGTTCTTCCACATCACTGACTCTTGATGGTCTGTTTCTCTCGCTTATCCTGTGCTGGTTTAGTTGGACGCGGTGGTGGAGGTTCAACCGGTAAGTCATTCACAAGTAGTAACAAGTTTCGATGCATTGTTCTGGTTTTACGCCTTTCTCCATCCTCTGGATGAACTATGTATACCGGATTGTCTGCAAACTGTTCCTTCACTACTTAGATCCCTTTCTACCAGTATGATCATAGCTTCCCGGGCCCTCCCCGCTCACTGAGGTTCCTAACCTGAACTTGGTCTCCAGGTTGCAGAACTACCCCTTTCATAATCTGGTCATAGAAGGATTTTCCTCTAGTGCTTGACTGTTCGCTGTTCTCATTTGCAATCCGATATGCTTCAGTCACTCTTCCCGGCAACTCTTCTGCATAGCTCTTGTGTGCGACTGGGTCTCTCTCTCCCAACAAGCCAAACAACAAGTCCACTGGAAGGCGTGGATGATGACCGTGGAGCAGATAGTAGGGTGAGTACTCAGTGGACTCATGTCGGGTGCAGTTGTATGTGTGTGCAGTATGCGTGTACAATTTGCGGAAGATGGTCCTTCCATCTCTCCTTTTTGTCAACATCTTTAGCAAAGTGCAGTTAAATTTCTCAGCTGGTTTACCTTGGGGATGGTATGGTGATGTTCGAGAATGGCCAACCCCTGACAGCTGCTGGAGTGTATGGGACAGCTCATTCTCAAACTCCTGACCTTGATCATTATGCAGTTTCAAGGGGTATCCAAATCAGGGTAAGTAGTCATTAAAGATACGATCTGCTGCAGTCCGTTCGGACTTGTTCTTTGTCGGGTAAGCTTGAGCAAATCTTGTAAAATGATCAACCACCACCATAATGTACTCATAACCCACTCGGCTGGTCTCCAGATGTAATCAATACAGACGAGCTCCAGGGGTGAGCTAGACGTGACGCTACCCATAAGTGCTCGTACATACATGGCAGGTTTCTTCTGCTTTATGCACAGACATTTCCTTGTCACATAGTCCTCAATTTCCTTCTTCATATATGTCCAGTAGAACCTCCCTCTAGCAAGGTGGCGTACTCTTTCAGTACCAACATGTCCCATGTCATCATGGAGATATTTAAGGGCTACCGGTCTGTACTTTACAGGAAGGACAAGCTGTTGTTTGTCGTTGGTCCGTCTATATAGGAGCCCATTCTGTCACATATTGGTTGATATCCATGGGGATACGAGACAATGTATCAACATCTATATTCATCTTTCCAGGCCTGTACTTAACGTTGAACCGGAAATATAACAGTTCTCCAACCCACCAATGGCTGACAGCATTAAGCTTTGCGGTGCTCATGACATAGGTTAGGGGGTTGTTATCTATATAAATGGTGAAGTGCATGGTATAGAATAGGTAGTCCCTAAACTTTTCACACACTACCTATTTTAGAGCAAGGAACTCAATCTTTCCTCTGTGCAAATTGTAGTTCCTCTCAGCTGGTGTCAATGTTCTTGATCCATACCCGATGACTCTCAACTTCCCATCCTGCTGCTAAAAAAGGACGGTTGCGAGGCCCTTCTCTGAAGCATCGGTGTGCAGTACGAGTGGTAAGTCAAAGTTAGGGTATGCCAACACAGGTGGGTTCACAAGCATGTCAACGAGTCATTCAAGTGTGCTATGTTGTTTGCCTGTCCATTCCACAGGGGTCCTAGAGGACAGCTGAGGGCCTTTGGTCTTTTCTCTGCACGGCTGGACTTGTGGCATTCCACATTTCACTTGAAATGTGCTCATAGCTCATAGAGTGGCTTGGCTATTCGAGAAAAGTCCTGGACGTACAATCTGTAGTAGCTGAGGAAACCAAGGATCCTACTGACATTTCCCACTCTATGTGGTGTCTTTGTTTTCAGGGACAGCACAGCTTCCAGGTTCTTAAGGTCAATCCTCACCCCTTCAGCCAATTCGTTTTAACAATAAATTATCAAGGTCACCCCTTCTCCTAGGGAGGGTGACATGTTCGATGCCAATATAACGCAGAGACGAAATCGAGTGGCCTGCCTCCAAGAAGTGTAATGAAATAGGGAATCACAATCTTACCAATCAACCAGTCAAGTTTGGAAGCATATATATGGAGCTTGCCTACAGCACAATCACTACCATTTTTGAACATGGAGGAACATCACAACCCTGAACAGCAGCTACAAGCTTGTGGAAGAGAATTAAGAAGATGTGTAAGAATGCGTGGTGGTGGTGGTGGTGTTGGTGTTCGGGGAAGACATAATAGAGGAAGAGGTAGAAGGCAAAGAATAAGAGTCCCTGATGAAATCAGAGCCACAATTGTGGACTACGTCATAAACCATGGTCTTACAATGGAAGAGGATGGTTGGAGTACAGCCTAATGTAAACAGGTCCATAGTGTCATCAATTGTGTAAAGAGATAGCAAAAGCTCAGGTTGCCCAGCCCGGCGGTGATACAATCTTCGGCAAAATCATTTCTCAAGGAGATTCCTGCAAAAATATTATTTGACCGTAGTGAAAACAGCAATACAGCAACTATTGTAAAGGTAAACGCAAGTCTGAAAATCACTATGTACCGTAAGATTTGTATGAGGAATATACAGTAATACAGCACATTTTGAAAACTGTACTATCTACACATGTATACAGTTGAAGTGGGAAGTTTACATACACTTAGGTTGGAGTCATTAAAACTTGTTTTTCAACCACTCCACAAATTTCTTGTTAACAAACTATAGTTTTGGGGTCAGGCTCGGTCAGTTAGGACATCTACTTTGTGCATGACACAAGTAATTTTTCCAACAATTGTTTACAGACAGATTATTTCACTTATAATTCACAGTATGACAATTCCAGTGGGTCAGAGGTTTACATACACTAAGTTGACTGCCCCTTTAAACAGCTTGGAAAATTCCAGAAAATGATGTCATGGCTTTAGAAGCTTCTGATAGGCTAATTGACATAATTGGAGGTGTACCTGTCAATAGTCAATTGGAGGTGTACCTGCGGATATATTTCAAGGCCTACCTTCAAACTCAGTGCCTCTTAATCACTTAAAAATAATACAATGTGATTTTCTGGATTTTTGTTTTAGATTCCGTCTCTCACAGTTGAAGTGTACCTATGATAAAAATTACAGACCTCTACATGAATCCCGATACAGAATCACCCACCACAACCGGACCAAGCAGCGTGGTACCCAGGAGCAGCGGGTTCAAGACTCCTGGACTTGGGAGGAGATCTTGGATGGCAAGGGACCCTGGGTACAGCCGGGAGAATATTGCCGCCCCAAGGCAGCTGGAGGCAGCGAAAGCCGAGAGGCGGAGTTATGAGGAGGCAGCACGGCAACGTGGCTGGAAGCCCGAGTGACAGCCCCAAAATGTATTGGGGGGAGGGACACGGGGACTGTGGCAAAGTCAGGTAGGAGACCTGCGCCAACTCCTCGTGCTTACCGTGGAGAGAGAGGGACCAGGCAGGCACCGTGTTATGCCGTGAGGCGCGCGGTGTCCCCGGTGTGCAGGCATAGCCCGGTGTGTTGCAGCGCTTCGTATCGGTGGTCTTCAGTGCGTCTCCTCAGGGTACATGGCACCAGCCTTACGCATGGTGTCCCGGTTTGCCAGCACAGCCCAGTGTGGGCTTTTCCACCTTGCCGGACTGGCCTGGCTACGGGGAGCATTCAACCAGGTAAGGTTGGGCAGGCTCAGTGCTCGAGACCTCCAGCGTGCCTTCACGGTCCGGTCTATCCGGTGCAACCTCCACACACCAGCCCTCCGGTGGCAGCCCCTCGCACCAAGCTGTCTCTCCATCTTCTTCCTACAGGTGCTCCCGCCTGCTCAGCGCTGCCAGAGTCTTCCTCCTGCCCAGCGCTGCCAGAGTCTCCCGTCTGTCCTGAGCTGCATTTTGTATTTTTGTGTTCAGTGATTTTGTTCATTAAAACATGACAAACACGTACCACGCTGCATATTGGTCTGATCTCTCATACAATGCCAATTATTGGAAAACATATTAATGCTAATTATTGGAAAACGACTGAACAAGCTAGCATAGCGCTAACCGACACTAGCAACCAACTGACCGGAGCAAGCAAACAGCTAACCAGAGCTAGCCAAAAGCTAACTGGAGCTAGCTAATAGCTAAACAGAGATAGCTCTAAGCTAGCAGCTTTTCTAACATTTACAATACAACAATTACAAAGTTCTTAAACATCACAGTTACAACATTAAATTCTCTAAACCCTTAGGATTTTGTCAGGAGTGTCTTTTTCAGGAATTAACAATTCGTTTTTTTCTAGATCAAAGGAATCTAGATCAAATTTCATCTTACACTCAACCTGCCTTTTCTGTCAAACGTTATATAATTACTATGTTGTTCAAAACCATGACATTCACTTCAACAGGCAAGTTCCAAAACTATATTGTGGTATTCAGTGTATTTGTACACTTTACTGACCTGTAACACAGGATAAATGATGAAACGGGAAAATGAGGCTTCTCTTTCAAAGGTTCTCTCAATTATGAGAACACACATGTGCAGGATCGCATATAGTCCCAGTGTTAAGTGAACACGTTTCACTGCCCCCTACTTGCCAACAGTTGTATAAATGTATCCCAAGGGCGAAACATTGGAGGACTGACATTTCAGTAAAAGTATTCTTCCCAACTACAAAGAAACAATACATAATACAAAATGTGACTATACATTTTGTGTGCGTCACAGTAGCATCCACATTAAAATGTAGAAGAAACATTCATGTAACTTATAACTTCCATTCTCAGAGCGTTTATAAAACCTCCCAGGAAAACTTGTAAGGAACCAGAGTAAAAAAACGTTCTCAGAACTTTCCTGCACCCTAAAAATATACATTCCCAGAACATCCAAGATGTTCACTTCTGTTCTCAGAACACTGAAAAAAATGTCATTTCTTTGTTCCCACAGCCAATGTGAAACCAAAAACATACCTTCCCACGACTTCCAAGGATTCACTTTTGCTAGCTGGGTTACATGTTGCTTGTTTTTTGTTTTCACTGCCTTAAATATCAGATGAGGTCAAACAGCTAGGCTATTTTTAGCTTTTTTGTTGCTGTTGCTGTTTTAAAGCTAATTCCATGCAATTCTACACATTTTTCCATAGGATGTAGAGATGACCTATGGCATGTTCTGACCTTGCAGATCTACTCACTTATCTAAGCTGTAACTACTGATATAGATATATAGATTGCTGTAACATGTCTTGTATTTTTTTTGCTACCTCAGCCCCAAATCAGATGACTTCCGCTATGTGTCAAACGGGTGGTGGAGGGGTTTTATAAGAAAGTGAGGATTCCATGTTTTTTACGTAATGATGAGTTGTTATAAGAGGGCCTTGAGGAGGAATTCTGGGCTGTTGTCTGTCACTTTGGAGTAACATGGAGACATCAGTAGACAGAGGAGAGGGCCACGTCAGCTCGTTCTGCCAGAGTAACCCACTTTATGACATGGACATGAAACTGAGCAGGACTGACCTGTACACCTTCCAGAGCAGTGGTAAGCAGGGGAGGAACTGGGGGTCACAGCGGCAACATTTTGACTTATAGGTTGTTCTTGCGCTGAAGGCCTGGTGATCCAACAGTAGTGCGCTATTTGTGTGATTTTTCGTATATTCCACCCCTGGTGCTAGGGGCCTATGGTGCCTTTCTTATTTCAAAGTATGTTATTTATACAATTCACTATAAATTGGTACAAAGTGTGGTCTGCTGTAGCTCAGTTGGGAGAGCATGGTGCTTGCAACGCCAGGTTAGTGGATTTGATTCCTGGGACCACCCATGCATAAAAATGTATGCAAGCATGACTGTAAGTCGCTTGGATAAACACATATGCTAAATAGCATATATTATATTATAATGTGGACTTCAATACAGTAAGTGGTTAATTTATTGTAACGACATTCAAAACATTCAGGAAGACAAGCCTTGTGAGAACCATTGAAGGTAGACTCAGCGATATGACATAGACGCATTAAGTAAACAGCATAGTGGGTCAATTTCCACAATTGAAGCATGAGGATCAACTTTTCTGCTTTTTGGGTCCCGTGGCTACCGCACTGTAACAGCGTGAACTGTAACAGTGTAGAGCGAACCAGTGCAAATACTGTGTGTGACTGATTGAAAGAGTGAAGTCTTGCATCTCACTCATCTCAAAATCTGCAGTGCTGCTCGTGGGAACAACATTTAGCTACCTTTAAGGTATCATAGATAACTGTGAGGGATAAGATTGTTATGGTACACACAATCTGAAAGTGGTGGTGGAGACTGAAACAGAGAAGTAGAAGAACTGTCTTTGCATTGTAAAAAATAATCAGTCTAGCCAAAGAGCTATTGGAGTGTGTGAAGACTACAGACAGCACTGAATTCTAACTTTATATTCGCTGGCTACAAGCACCTGCTGTGGCAACCTGCAGTAAATTAGTGCAATTTACTGAGCTCAACAGCCTGACTTTCTACATTGAGGCAGAAATAGAGAAATGGCCAGAAGAGGGCAGCCATGTCTGTGGGTTTGTTGAGATAATTTCTCCACATTCCATGGGATACTGTTTTCTGAATTTTAATCCCTACCCCTTGACACTTCATGGATTGGATAGGTTTAAGCAACATGATAATTGCTTCAGCTTGCCATCTGATAGGCTGGTGGGGGGTTGCATTATTGCTTCCACTCTTCTGATCATTTTAGATCTACAGGAGTGCCTGGGTGGGGGGTAGATGGTAGAGGTCCATTTGGAATGTAGCATAAATCCTGTTTGTGTTTATGTTACCATGTTTCAGATCTAAAACCAGCCAAGGCCAGAGGAGCACAGCGATGTCTAAATGTTATTGTCGTTTACCTCATCCTTCTGACTGCACTGAATGCCTTCCTCCTTTACAAAGGTACAACAAACCATTGGTTGGTTTCATGTCCAAAATGGTTCAAACACGTTTAATCTAATGTTGTAAAAGGATTTTCCATGATATCCTGAACTGCAGTAACACATGACTTCCTGTATTAGTAATGCTCTGTATCTCTCTATGTGCACCTCTGCCCCAGTGTTTTCGATGGAGGCTAGTAGTCTCTCCTCCTCTGGCTCCAGAACAGCGAAGCTGACCGACAATCACATCCCCCTGGAGGAGGACCTCCGTACCCTTGCTAGAAACACCAGCTTGGAGACCATCTCTCTCAGAGGATACCTGGGGAAGTTACAGACCCAGGTCTCCAGCCTCTGTGGGGAGGATGGCCAGCTGGGCCAGCTGAGAACAAACCTGGGTGTGGTCAATGCCAGCACCACTCTCCTTCAGGACTCAGTGAAAGCATTCAGATTACTCAAAGGTAGCTACTGTAAGACATGGGCAGGACCTACCAGGTTGATATATCTTACATTTGATGTAAAATATGAGTACACATCAACGTAGATATACACATATATTGGGGTGCAGAGCAATCAACCCTTGTGTTGTGTGAGATTTGCATATTATGTTTTTGTCATCATGCTTTGCAAAGTACAAATTACAACACCAGAGTGTATTGGTGGTAATAATAAGGTTTTGTTGTATTGCAGCTTCACCAGGCCCACAGGGACCTACTGGTAAGTTCCTTTGTCCTTAGTGCCAAGTCAACAACCACAGAAGAGAGGAAGAGAGGTATAAACGCCCCTTACACCACAAGCTTGTAATTCACATGTTATTTGACCTCGTGGTTTCCCTAGGTCCACCTGGTGCGAGGGGGTTACCTGGTGTGAGGGTGGACAAGGGAGACAGGGGTGAGTCAACCAAAAGCACTGCATTGCATCATTGTTTTAGCATCACTGTGTCACTGCAACAGCCAATGTTAGATCAGCACCAAACTATACTGAACAAAAATATAAATGTAACATGTGAAGTGTTGGTATCATAATCTGAAATAAAAGATCACTGAAAATGTCTATATGCACAAAAAACTTATTTCTCTGAAATTCTGGGCAAAAATGTGTTTGCATTTTGTAAGTGAGCATTTCTCCTTTGCCAAGACAGGTGTGGCATATCAAGAAGCTGATTTAACAGGATGGTAATTACATAGGTGCACCTTCTGCTGGGGACAATAAAAGGCCATTCTAAAATGTGCAGTTTTGTCACACAACACAATGCCACAGATGTCTCAAGTTTTGAGAGAGTGTGCAATTGGCATGCTGACTGCAGGAATGTCAGAGCTGTTGCTAGATAATTAAATTTGGATTTATCTACCATAAGCTGCCTACAACATCGTTTTAGAGAATTTGGCAGTACGTTCAACCAACCTCACAACCGGAGACTACGTGTAACCACGCCATCCCAGGACCTCCACATCTGGCTTCTTAACCAGCAGGATCATCTGAGACCAGCCACCCAGATAGCTGATGAAACTGTGGGGTTGCACAACAAAATTATTTCTGCACAAAATGTCAGAAACCATCTCAGGGAAGCTCATCTGCATGCTCGTCATCCTCACCAGGGTCTTGCCCTGACTGCAGTTCGGCGTCGTAACCAACTTCAGTAAGCAAATGCTCACCTTAGCTGGCCACTGGCACGCTGGAGAAGTGTGCTCTTCACAGATGAATCCCGGTTTCAGCTGTACTGAGTACATAGCGTCGTGTTGGCGAATGGTTTTCTGATGTCTGCGTTGTGAACAGAGTGCCCCATGGGGGCAGTGGGGTTATGTTATGAGCAGGCATAAGCTAAGGACAACGAACACAATTGCATTTTCTTGATGGCAAATTGAATGCACTTACAGTAGATACCGTGACGAGATCCTGAGGCCCATTGTCGTGCCATTCCTACGCCGCCATCACCTCTTGTTTCAGCATGATAATGCATGGCCCCATGTCGCAAGGATCTGAACACAATTCTTTGAAGCTGAAAATGTCCGTTCTTCCACAGCCTGCATACTCACTGACATGTCATCCATTGAGCATTTTTGGGATGCTCGGTATTGACATGTATGACAGCAGCATACCACCCTGCATACCACTGCTGGCTTACTTCTGAAGCTAAGCAAGGTTGGTCCTGGTCAGTCCCTGGATGGGAGACCAGATTCTGCTGAAAGTGGTGTTGGAGGGCCAGTAGGAGGCACTCTTTCCTCTGGTCTAAAAAATATCCCAATGCCCCAGGCCAGTGATTGGGGACACTGCCCTGTGTAGGGTGCTGTCTTTTAGATGGGACCTTAAACAGGTGTCCTGACTCTCTGTGGTTATTAAAGAGCCCATGGCACTTATTGTAAGAGTAGGGGTGTTAACCCCAGTGTCCTGGCTAAATTCCCAATCTGGTCACCTAATAATCCCCATTTACAATTGGCTGATTCATCCCCCTCCTCTCCCCTGTAACTATTCTCCAGGTTGTTGCTGCAATTGAGAATGTGTTCTCAGTCAACTTACCTGGTAAAATAACAGATAAATAAAGTGACAGCGTGTTCCAATATCCAGCAACTTCGCAGTCATTGAAGAGTGGGACAACATTTCACAGTCCAAGATGAACAGCCCGATCAACTCTTTGAGAAGGAGATGTATCATGAGGCAAATGGTAGTCACACCAGATACTGACTGGTTTTCCTGATCCACACCCCTACCTCTTTTTTTAAGGTATCTGTGACCAACATGTGATATACATAGATTCAGGCCTAATTTATTTATTTCAATTGACTGATTTAACGAACTGTAAATATTAGAAATTGTTGCATGTTGAGTTTATATTTTTGTTCAGTGTAACTCTGTAGCATTAGCATTCAGCTGCTCATCTGTCCAGTAATGATCTGTGCACTGATGGCCTGTCATCTTCAGTCAGGGGCAGAGGAAGTGGAGGCCTGCCTCTCTGTTTCATAATAACCCACTGTTTAGTCAATGAATTGACATTTACCCCTGTATGAAGTCTCAATCAGGGATGGACTCTCACACAAGCTAACAGACTACCCTGCGAGTTTGAGTCAGGCATTTTTCAATAGGTCATCCTACCAAAATGCCGTCCTTCCTCACACTATACACTGAGTGTACAAAACATTAGGAACACCTTCTTAATATTGAGTTTCACCCCCTTTTGCCCTCAGAACAGCCTCATTTTGTCGGGCCATGGACTCTACAAGGTGTCAAAATCATTCCACAGGGATGGTGGCAGGTGTTGTCTCCAATGTTTCTCTGAGTTGTGTCAAGTTGGCTGGATGTCCTTTGGGTGGTGGACCATTCTTGATACACACAGGAAACTGTTGAGAGTCAAAAACCCAGCAGCGTTGCAGTTCTTGGCACACTCAAACCAGTGCATCTGGCATCTACTACCATACCCTGTTCAAAGGCACTTCAATATGTTTTCTTGATCGTTCAACCTCTGAATGGTACACATACACAATCCATGTCTCAATTGTCTCAAGGCTTGAAAATGCTTCTTTAACCTGACTCCTCCCCTTCATCTACACTGATTGAAGTTCATTTAACAGGTGACATCATGTCTATGTCATGGAAAGAGCCAGTGTTCCTAATGTTCTGTGCACTTAGTGTAGAACGGATGCTTACCACAGGAGGTTGGTGGCACCTTAATTGGGGAGGACGGGCTCATGGTAATGGCTGGAGCAGAATTAGTGGAATGGTATCAAATACATCAAACAATGGTTTCCACGTGAGACAGTAGATAGTGATAGTGAGAGGTTTACTGTGTTCCAGGTGAGACAGTAGATTGTGATAGTGAGAGGGTTACTGTGTTCCAGGTCAGACAGGACAAAAAGGAGACCCTGGAGTTGATGGCCAGACTGTAGCCAAGGGAGAAGCAGGGGAACCAGGACCCAAAGGTGATTCACCTTACTCCTACTGACTCCAAACCTTTAGATCAATCTAAACCCCAATGGGAAATGTGACAGAATTACTGATCTTTCATGTCTAACAATGCATTTAGTAGTCTGTGGTTCTTATTAATGCTCATATCCACTGGCAAACACAGAGTTATCTTGTAGTTCTACCACTAATGATCTCCATACAGTACATCAACTCAATAATAAGTCACTGTTTCAGGTGAAGATGGTACCACTGGACTACAAGGACCAGCTGGAACACCAGGTAGGCCCAGTAGTACGAACATGGAACCAGTCCAGTAGTACTAACATGGAATACAACTCAAGCTGCGGGGTTGTGAAGAACATGGTGGATAAGTTGACTGTTTACCATGGCAGTTACCCATGCATCAACACTAACTTTAATCAGCTCCTTGGTGGACAGGTAGGACTGTGGTATTAGTGTGTTCTTTTAGTCTGAGAGACTGAGGATAGATCAATTATTGACAGTGTCACATGGGCCAGTTCTACAGGTGGAGAAGGGTGATTTAGTGTTAGGGACATTGAATATTACCCCCTCTCTCACCCCATCCGTCACATAGGAAACGTGCGTTGTGTACTTGATGTCCCAAAGCCAGTCCAAATAAAGTATGCCTTGATACATATTTGAATAGCTGAACTTGCTCCGGGACTTTGCATTTTTTAAATTGCTTAGAAAACTAGCCCTGACTCTTGAAACGTTTTAGGGAGGGGGGAGGTGTTAATCCATTTTAAAATAGTGTAGGATGGATGGTTAAAACTGCTGCTGCTGCCCAGGCAGATACTATTCTTTCTCTCCATGAAAGGAAGTTGATATTTTTACTTCATCATCCTCACTGTCAGTAGGCTGATGATCACAAGGCCCTATTCTCTTACACCCTGGAATAGGTAGGAGATGGACTCAAATTCCCCTTTTTGGTTAACAGAGTCAAATAATGCCCAATAATGTTTATACCCCGTTTTGTGCTGCTACCATGTCATGCTGCTGCCATGTTGTGTTGCTACCATGTTGTTATCATGTTGTGTTACTATCATGCTGTGTTGTCATGTGTTGCTGCCATGCTATGTTAATGTCTTAGGTCTCTCTTTGTGTAGTGTCGTGTTATTTCTCTTGTCGTGATGTGTGTTTTGTCCTTTATTTTTATTTATTTTTATTTTGAATCCCAGCCCCCGTCCTCACAAGAGGCCTTTTGCCTTTTGTTAGGCGATCATTGTAAATAAGAATTTATTCTTAACTGACTTGCCTAGTTAATAAAGGTAAAAATAAATAAAAATACATTCAAATAAAAATACATTTTCCCTCATCATGACTGGCTCAAATGTTGTAACATTTCCAGGCATAGTTCCACATTCAGCCTTCTCAGTTTCTGTTCTGGTTTTCACAGTAATATATAGAAACGACATGTGTACGATCTTAATTTGAGCCAGTTTACAACAGCAGGAAAATAATCCTGCAGCAACAGGAAATGTAAATTATTATGTGGATTATAATTAATGGACATTATTTTTAGGGGTTGATACATTTTTCTTGAGGGAAAATCAAGTCTCACAATTTAAAGTGTAAATTACAAACTTTAGAAGCCTTTTCAAACCTTGAATACACTACAATTTTCGCGCTATGCAGGAAAATTCTCAGCAACAAAAGAGTGATCAAATTATGACCCTACATCTATATATCACCAGATCATCATTGTTAAATTTGTCCATTTTAGTTAAAAGTGCTGAGTGAATGCATTCAGAACTGAATATAAAGCTAGTTTAGTTTACTTGCTTCACCCATATACAGTTGATTTTTTTCCATATCACACATACAGTACAACTGTTGGCTCTTAATTTGAGCCAGTTGGCTACAGCAGGAAAATAACCCTGCAGCAACAGGAAATGTGAATTATTATGTGAATTTTATTTAATGGACATTTTTGTAGGAGTTATTTGTTATTTGTTACGACAAATCAATTCTGAAACTTCAAGGTGGAAAATTCTAAATGTAGAAGCCTTTTGTAAAACTCAAATACACAACAAGTTTGCATTTCCTGCTGTGCCGGACAATTCTAATATTAGATCCTACATCTGTAATACTGTAGCTATGTTAAATGTTAGGTGTAATATTGTGTAATGTGTATGTATGTACAGTTGAAGTTGGAAGTTTACATACACTTAGGTTGGAGTCATTTAAACTCATTTTTCAACCACTCCACACATTTCTTGTTAACAAACTATAGTTTTGGCAAGTTGGTTAGGACATCTACTTTGTGCATGACACCATTAATTTTTCCAACAATTGTTTACAGACAGATTATTTCACTTATAATTCACTGTATCACAATTCCAGTGGGTCAGAAGTTTACATACACTAAGTTGACTGTGCTTTTTAAACAGCTTGGAAAATTCCAGAAAATGATGTTATGTCTTCTGACTTCAACTGTATCTCTTCAGTGGATATTGTGTGCAGTGTGTGTGCGTGTCTATACAGTATCTCTGATTGTGTGTGTCATACGTACAGGCGGTGCAGCTACTAACTGTTCAGGAGCCCCTGGGCTGCCAGGACCACAGGGACCAAAGGGGGATATGGGACACATTGGTGAGTCTGCATGGGCTTAACACTACACTCACCTATAGACCGTTTACTTTCTAATACTTTCTAAAACTAATACTTCACCTGCGTATTTGAAGTGCTCACCTGCAAACAACTTATTTTTTTGTACTCAACAATTAACTGAACCTGGCCTTTTTTCCTTTTATCTTGCTGCCACCTCTAACATTTACCTCTCTACCTCTTCACAGGTTTACCAGGGATACCAGGCCAAAATGGGATCAAAGGGCACACTGGTAAATAACTTGGTGTTTGACTGTTTCACGCGGCCAAGCATGACTGTGTCTGTACATGTTAGTGAACCCTGTTCCTGGAGTGCTACCATCCTGTAGGTTTTCATTCCAACTCTAATCTAGCGTACATGATTCTAATAATTAGCTGGTTTATAAGATGAATCAGGTTAGTTACAACATGGGTTAGAGTGAAAACCTACAGGAGGATAGCTCTCCAGGAACAGGGTTGGAGAGCCCTGTGTTAATTGTGTGACTGTGTGGGACTGTGTGCAGATTTTTGCATTTGCATCTGTACTGTACACTATAGCCTCCACATTGTAGAGTGAGTGTATTTGTATTTATTATGGATTCCCATTAGCTGCTGCCAAAGCGGCAGCTACTCTTCCTGGGGTCCAGCAAAATTAAGGCAGGTTATACCACAGTCCCCGCTGTTCCATAAGGTGTTTTTTTATCTGTTTTTATCTGTTTTTTAAATCTAATTTTACTGCTTGCATCAGTTACTTGATGTGGAATAGAGTTCCATGTAGTCATGGCTCTATGTAATACTTTGTGCCTCTTATAGTCTGTTCTGGACTTGGGGACTGTGAAGAGACCTCATGTGGCATGTCTTGTGGGGTATGCATGGGTGTCTGAGCTGTGTGCCTGTAGTTTAAAACAGACAGCTCGATGCATTCATGTCAATACCTCTCATAAATAAAAGTAGTGATGAAGTCAATCTCTCATCCACTTTCAGCCAGGAGAGATTGATATGCATATTATTAATATTAGCTCTCTGTGTACATCCAAGGACCAGCCTTGCTGCCCTGTTCTGAGCCAATTGCAAAGTCCTTTTTTGCGGCACCTGACCACACGACTGAACAGTAGTGAAAGTGTGACAAAACTAGGGCCTGTAGGACTTGCCTTGTTGATAGTGTTAAGAAGGCAGAGCATCGCTTTATTATAGACAAACTTCTCCCCATCTTAGCTTCTTCTGCATCAATATGTTTTGACCACAGTTTACAATCTAGGGTTACTCCAAGCAGTTTTGTCATCTCAACTTGCTCAATTATCCACATTATTTATTACAAGATTTAGTTGAGGTTTAGAGTTTAGTGAGTGTTTTGCTCCAAATACAATGCTTTTAGTTTTAGAAATATTTAGGGCTAACTTATTCCTTGCCACCCACTCTGAAACTAACTGCAGCTCTTTGTTGCAGTCATTTCAGTCGCTGTAGCAGCTGTCGTGTATAGTGTTGAGTTATCCGCATACATAGACACTCTGGCAGTGGCATGTCGTTAGTAAAAATAAATAAAAGCAAGGGGCCTAAACAGCTACCCTGGGGAATTCCTGATTCTAACTGGATAATATTTGAGAGGCTTCCATTAAAGAACACCCTCTACGTTCTGTTAGACAAGTAACTCTTTAGCCACATTATAGCAGTGAGTGTAAAGCATAACACATGCATTTTTCCAGCAGCAGACTATGATCGATAATGTCAAAAGCTGCACTGAAGTCTGACAAGACAGCCCCCACATTTTATAATCAATTTCTCTCAGCCAATCATCAGTCATTTGTGTAAGTGCTGTGCTTGAGTGTCCTTCCCTATAACCATGCTGAAATTCTGTTGTCAATTTGTTTAATGTGAAATAGTATTGTATCTGGTCAAATACAATTTTTTCCAGCAGTGTACTAAGGGTTGGTAACAGGCTGATTGGTCAGCTATTTGAGCCAGTAAAGGGGGCTTTACTATTTTTTTATATATATTTTTTACCTTTATTTAACTAGGCAAGTCAGTTAAGAACAAATTATTATTTTCAATGACGGCCTAGGAACAGTGGGTTAACTGCCTGTTCAGGGGCAGAACGACAGATTTGTGACTTGTCAGCTCGGGGATTTGAACTTGCAACCTTCCTGTTACTAGTCCAATGCTCTAACTACTAGGCTACCCTGCCGCACCCCTATTCTTGGGTATCGGAATGACTTTAGCTTCCCTCCAGGCCTGAGAGCACACACTCTCTAGCAGGCTTAAATTGAAGATGTGGCAAATAGGAGTGGCAATATCATCTGCTATTATCCTCAGTAATTTTCCATCCAGATTGTCAGACCCCAGTGGCTTGTCATTGTTGACAGACAACAATACTTTTTTAACCTCTTCCACACTGACTTTACGGAATTCGAAAGTACAATTCTTGACTTTCATAATTTGGTCCGATATACTTTAATGTGTAGTGTTAGTGTTTGCTGCTGGCATGTCATCCCTAAGTTTGCTTATCTTGCCAATGAAAAAGTAATTAAAGTAGTTTGCAATATCAGTGGGCTTTGTGATGAATGAGCCATCTGATTCAATGAATGAAGGAGCAGAGTTGGCTTTTTTCCCCAAAATGTAATTTAAGGTGCCCCAAAGCTTTTTACTACCATTCTTTATATAATTATCTTTGTTTCATTCATAGTGTAGTTTCTTTTTCTTTAGTTTAGTCACATGATTTCTTAATTTGCGGCACGTTTGCCAATCGGTTGGGCTGCCAGACTTCATTGCCATACCTTTTGCCTCATCCCTCTCAACCATACAATTTTTCAATTCCTCATCAATCCAAGGGGATTTAACAGTTTTTACAGTCATTTTCTTAATGGGTGCGTGCTTATTACTAACTGGAATTAGTAGTTTCATAAATGCATCAAGTGCAGCATCTGGTTGCTCCTCATTACACACCACAGACCAGCAAATATTCTTTACATCATCAACATATGAATCACTACAGAACTTATTGTATGACTTCTTATACACTATATTAGGCCCAGCCATTGGAACTTTGGTTTTCCTAGATATGGCTATTATATTGTGATCACTACATCCTATGGATTTGGATACTGCTTTAAAGAAAATATCTGTAGAATTAGTAAAGATGTGATCAATACATGTTGATGATTTAATTCCTGTGCTGTTTGTAACTAGTTTGAAGTTTTTTCCTGAGTGGGCAGCTTGATGATACCCAGTCAATATTTCAATCACCTAGAAAATATACTTCTCTGTTGATATCACATACATTATCAAGAATTTCACACATATTATCCAGATACTGACTGTTAGCACTTGGTGGTCTATAGCAGCTTCCCACAAGAATGGTCTTTAGGTGAAGCAGATGAACCTGTAGCCATATTACTTCAACAGTATTTAACATTAGATAATCTCTAATCTTTACAGTAATGTGGTTCTAAATATAGGCCGCAACACCGCCTCCGTTGGCATTTCTGTCTTTTCGGTAGATGTTATAACCATGTATTGCTACCACTGTATCATCAAAGGAATTATCTAAGTGAGTTTCAGAGATAGTCAGAATATGAATGTCATCTGTTACAAGCAAGTATTGACTTCATGGACCTTGTTTCTCAGGCTGCATGTTAATATGACTATTTTTACCACTTTTCTGGGTTGCTTGATTGTTTTTAATGCTTTACTGGGAAGCTTTTCAGAGGTAGACTTACTCATGTTATTTACATTGGAGTTGATAGTGCAGGGTGAGCTGAAAAAAGTGGTCTTCCTACTATTGCACACCGTCTCAGTGTTAACAGTGTAACTCTGGTTTATAGGCTCATGATTACTGCTTACAATAGCTGTAGGATAAATATATGTATTTGGTGCAATTAGGGGTACATAAATGAAATGACTTGCATTTTGTTTGCCAATGCCCCTAAGATCATGTACATTTGATGCAGCATTATGACAACGCATTGTCACAATGGTAGGGATTAACTGAGCATTGTTTCAAAGCAGCCTTGAAATGCGTGGACAGGGTCCAGGAGCCAAGATGATTTGAATGGACTCCGTCATTCCTGTAGAGTATCTTCTGTTTCCAGAAGGTGTCAAAGTTATCAATAAAAGTGACTCCAGCAGAGTCTTTTAGCCAGATGTGTTATCCCAGCAGTCTGCTGAAGCTTTCACACCTGCGGCACAACGATGGTACTGGACCTGAAATTACTGGCCGTTTTTTGGAGTCGTTTAATACTAAAGTCAGTTCTTTAAAATCCATTTTCAAATGTTCCAAGCTAGCCCTCCTGGTGTTGTTTGACCCCACATGGAATACGACAGTGCCAGCTCCCGGCATCTGTGGTAGAACAGTCGGAAGCAGCCTTTTTATGTCCTGTACTCGTGCTCCTGGGTAGCACAGGGTTTGACATAGTGTGACATAGTGCTGTACTGTATTGCCTCCACATTGTAGAATGAGTGTGACATAGTACTGTACTGTATAGCCTCTACATTATAGAGTGAGTGTGACAGTGTGCTGTGAATCTGTCAGGAGCCCAGGGCCGTGATGGAGTACAGGGGGCCCCTGATTTGAAGGGTAACACAGGGCCGACAGGACTACCTGGACCCATAGGACCTGAAGGTGAATTTCACCCTGTCTCTAAGCTATGGAACCCTCATTGTCATGTCCTTCAAACTGTTGATTACAGGAATTACAATTTTATATATTCTCCTACTGTAAAGTGTTATTTTAATCATATGAAGTGTCCTTTATGATTTTGGGGATAAATCTGTGGTTATTGTTCTTCCTCCGTAGGACCAAGAGGACTTGCTGGTGTTAATGGAACAAGAGGACTTGTTGGTGTGTGTGTGTGTGTAGTTTCACTATCCTTGTGCAGACCAGAATTATTATTATTTTTCATTTTTTTATTTATTTAACTAGGCAAGTCAGGTAAGAACAAATTCTTATTTACAATGACGGCCTATACCAACCAAACCCGGATGACGCTGGGCCAATTTTGCGCCGCCCTCTGGGACTGCCAATCACGGCCGGTTGTGATACAGCCTGGATTCGAACCAGGGTGTATGTGGTGATGCTTCTAGCACTGAGATGCAGTTACTTAGACCACTGCACCACTCAGGAGCCCTCACAAGGAGAGTAAAACAAGGAAGATTTAGACAAGTGGGGACATTTTGCCGGTCCCCACAAGGAAAAATGCTATTTTAGGTTTAGGGGTTAGGTTTAAGATTACAATTAGAGTTACGGATAGAATAAGGGTTAGGATTAGGAGTTAGGGTTAGGGAAAATAAGATTTTGATTGGGAATCAATTGTTTGGTCCACACAAGGATAGTAAAACAAATGTGTGTATGTTTAATTTCAAGCTCTTCATGTCCTAGGATTTCCAGGGTTGCCGGGAAGTCCCGGACCGCTAGGTCCACGTGGAGAGAAGGGTGAAAGAGCAGCTGGATCAGGTGAGTGTGTGAAGTCACAAAGACACACACAGACACACACACACTCAGCACTACACCTCACACTAATGCCAGGTTACCCACAATATCTGACATAGACTCTCTCGTCGCTAAGACATACTGTATATGTAAATATGATATGTATTCATTTACCTGCATATTTAAGTGAATATTCATTGGTCTATGGGCCTGGATTATGGTACAATTCATGTTTAATCATGTGCATGCATAAGTTATTTTAAAATGTCTCTCTCTCCAGTGACAGCAAATGTGCGTATCGCTGGCGGGGGGACTCGTGGGAGAGTGGAGGTGATGTGGTCGGGGCAGTGGGGTACGGTGTGTGATGACAGCTTTGACACTCTGGACGGGACAGTGATCTGCAAGATGCTGGGGTACCAACGAGCCTCCACAGTCTTCACAGCCAGCCATGGTGAGTCCATCCTCTACCTTATCATTAGCAGATAAATACATTTTTTTTGCTTTCTCTTTTTGTTCCCAGTGAGGATGTGTAGAGAGCCTGTCAGGGTTGAATTTTCTTTTCTTTCACACATATTAGTACATTTCTCATTGTTCATTGTTGAATCTCATGGACTTGGCTTCTGGATTGTGTTGTCATCCGTTTAGGAATCGGTAGGATCTGGTTGGATGACCTGCGATGCACAGGCAGAGAGGCCAGTGTGTTTTATTGCCTTCACAATGGTATGGGCATCAGCAACTGTCAACACAATGAGGACGCTGGGGTGCAGTGTGTGTGAATGTGTCCTGGATCCAGAGTAGGAGAGGTGCACAGCAAGAGAGAGACGTACACGTACACGTACACGTACACACACACACACACACACACACACACTAAAGTATGTCCACACATACATTAACATGTTACAGATGGTAATTCATGTTACTGTGACGTGTTACATCTACTGTATCTTATCTTTTTTTAAACAACATTAGTAAGTCATTGTTGATATAAACTTGGCATGTACCTAACGTGTAGCTAACTTAGGCCTACCCATTGTCTCACGTCAGATGGTGTCACTCCTACGTGACGCTCGTCCTTCAAACTGTCAGTCTTGTAGGACGTGGAACTCATCTCTAAAAATCTAGATTTTGCTCATCTGCCGAACACTAGTTCCTAACTCTATGACGTATCTATGACGCACTGACTACTACCATGCTTGATCAGCTGAGCAAACTTGCCCAAGCTAGGAGCCTAGTGATAACTTGTTTGAATGGCCATTACTGTAGCTATTTTGCCAATCTTGTTGATGAATAACCAAAGTTATGGGACTGTTCTAAGAAATCAGCATGTATCTGACTCTGACAGCTGGCACTGTGCCTCACTACTTTGTAACATTTGGCCAATACAATAACATCGCAGCTAGCCTAAAGCAGTCAAGCTGTGCTGCAAAACTCACTAATCACGGCAAAACAGAAACTGCCTTATCATGAAAACTCATGCTATTAGCTAGAATATCACTACACTAGCTAGCTAGAGGGAGTATTCAGCATTGAGTGTGTGAACTGTCGTTGTTAGCATCCCTTGCTTTGAGACTGGTTCAGTCAGCAAGCAGACACTAGCTAGCTAATTTTTGTGCACATTTAGATTTTCAGGAACTCTTATTCTACACCCACAAAACACCTTAGCTAAATGTAGAATTAGGGTATTGAAGAATTTGTGATTAAATAAATGTCACTATTAGCTACAGGTTTATAGTTTTAAGATCAACTCTGACTCTTATGAGGATTCAAGGGGGTTCAGTGGACGATGTCACCTTGATAAAAATTTTGAATATTAGGACAGCATATTGTAGTCAAACTTCTTTTTAGCTTTCCCATGAGCGTTTTCGAGTTATCAGAGAGATGAGTGCAGACGCACTGATGTGAGCCTTCGCACTGATGTGAGACAATGAGGCCTACCTGTAATAATGTACCCTGGAGGAAGGTTTATACAGAATACATGGTATTTTCTGAATTGCACTTTGTAAACAACCAGTTTAATTAATCAGTTTGAAATAAAACACTGAAGAATCTGACAATATGAGTCAGATTCAGTTTGTATAAATGTTGTGAAATGCTCTGTCACAACCTAGGCCTCTTGATCCCACTCCTCCACCCACTCACTCACTCTCACGCGCACACACACACACACACACAATTCTGCTTAGGCCAGCACGGTCAAAAGTCAGTCTGAAGGACAAGCACCTCCTGACTGACACACAGTATTGGGGTCAACACTTCCACATGACACAGCCGGACAGTCATGTTACATTAGAAAGAGTGAAGCTGGGGGAACAAAAATAACTTGTGAGTGTGGATACACTCCCCTACGTATGTAGTTGGACAGTGATGCCAAACATTTTAATTTGGCTCTATACAAAAGCATTTTGTTTTTGATATCAAACATTTCATGTCATGACAGTACAGAATTTCACCTTTTATTTGAGGGTATTGATAATCAATGTTTTGTGTTTTAATACGACTGGTCTACTCCACAGGCATATGGATGGAGAGATGGAAGGATGAGGGGAGAAGGGTGCCACTTTCAGGGAGGGATGATGGCGAGGTCTAAGGTGGGAACTCAGGCTCTCATCCCCTGAAGGGGAATGGTCGTAGATGGATGGGCCATGAATCAAGCTCTCTGTCGCTCCTCTGAAAGCAGGCAGCCATCTGTGTCCTACGCTAACAGCACCTCATTCTCCAATACATTAGGATCCTTTTTCAAAAGCCAGCGGTTAACTGGGGAGCAAATTCATGAAAGGGTTGGCATATGTTGAATATGAAACATTTTATTTTGCACTGAATAGATTCTTATTGCAAACTATCATCCCTTTTCTAGATCACGGGACCCTAATGTGCTTGAATACATTTATTTAATAATTTGGTCACCAGCCTTAGATAATACACTCCCTTACGTTTGAAGCTGAACAGTGCTTCTATAATGTTTTTATTTGTTTTTTTACTCCCGCATTTTGGATTTGAGATGACAGTACAAAATCTCACCTTTTATTTCAGGGAATTTTCATATATGAGTGATTTACCGTTTAGAATTTAAAGCCCTTTATATATCTAGTCCCTCCATTTGAATATGGCATACTGTATACATGTAGGATCTAAATTTGATCATGTTTTTGTTGCTGAGAATTTTCCTGCACAGCAGCGAATGCAAACTTGTAGAGGCTTCTAAAGTTTGTAATGTCCACTTTAAAAATTCAGACTTGATTTTCTCTAAGAGAAGATGTATCAAGCCTGTAAAGTACCAAAATGTAGAAAAAGTAATGTGGTCTGAATACTTTCTGAATGCACTTCAAATGTAATCTGGCACCTTATGATAATGGCATGACACCCATTATAAAAATGACAATTGAACGGGTAAAAAGGCATGCTTAGATATCCTATGCAGAAAAAAATACATAGGATTAGGCATAATGATAATGATTAATCCTCATGATTAATCCTCATGTACTTCATGCCCCTCTAAAATAATGGATGTATGACGCTGATGTTTGTGAACGCTGATACATGAATGTGGATGCTACCATGATTATTGATAATCATGAATGAATTGAAATGATGACGAGTGAGAAAGTTACAGAGGGATGAAGATCATGCTAATCTTCCCCATTATTGGTTGTAGCCTCTAACTTTCTCACTCATCATTAGTAATGGTTCATTCATGATTTTTCTCAATCATGGCAATATCCGGATTGATTTAGTTTCAGAAACATCTTATCTACTCACTTAGAAAGTACATTACTATAGTCATCATTTACCATTCAGTTCCTATTGGACAACACAACCAAAACATACTGCAAATGCATCCAAACAGTTTGTAGAGTCACAATTTTGATGTAGTCATTGCGAGCTAGGAATATGGGACCAAATACTATAACTGTTGAATAATTTAGTACTTGACAACTTCAAATGGGGGGACTAGATACAGTATATAAAGTGTTTTCATTTCTAAACAGTAAATCAGATATGTATAAAAAATACCCTGAAATAAAAGGTGAAAAAAAATCACTTCATATGAAACATTTGATCTCAAATCCAAAATGCTGGAGTAAAAAGTCAAATTAAAAAAAAAAAAGAATTGCGCCATGGTCCAACTACAAACGTATTATCTAATGCTGGTGACCAAATTATTAAATAAATGTATTCAAGCACATTAGGGTGCCGTGATCTAGAAAAGGCATGATAGTTTTCAATAAGAATATATTCAGTGCAAAATAAAATGTTTCATATTCAACATATGCCAACCCTTTAATGAATTTGCTCCCCAGTTAACCGCTGGCTCCTGAAAATGGATTAGTCTGTATTTGAGAATGAGGTGCTATTAGCGTAGAACTCAAATGGCCGCCTGCTTTCAGAGGAGCGACAGAAAGCTTGATTCACGGCCCATCCATCTACGACCATTCCCCTCCAGGGAATGAGAGCCTGAGTTCCCAACTTAGACCTCGCCATCATCCCTCCCTAAAAGTGGCACGCTTCTCTCCTTATCCTTCCATCTCTCCATCCATATGCCTGTGGAGTAGACCAGTCGTATTAAAACACAAAGCACAGATTATTATTCTGCAGCCTTGTTTCCGTCTCTCCCGGGACTCCTGCTCTCGACGAAGCTGGGAAATAAACATGAGGGTGTCTGTCTCCCTCGTTCATTAGCCAGTCGAACCCGGGGTCGCCCAGGCCCGCTCTCCGCACCACTGAGTGTAATTGAGGGCTGGCGCAAATAAATAAATGATAGGAGCGAGCGAGGGAGGGAGGGAGGGAAGGGGGACGGGCAGTGCCAGAATGTGTAATGAGTGTGGCCTCCCTGTCCTCCTCACCTGTGTGCGCTGAGCCACCTCAGAGCAGACAGACTGTGAGCAGCATAGACGTTTAGACAGATATTCATGACCCATTATTGCCTATTACTACCATGGACCTAGTGTATAGAGATGTCTTAGTATGTGCTAATGATAAATAAATATGCACACACACACACACACCTACTCCTTAAATAGGGGTTGGTCAGTGCACCTCTCCGTTTGGACTGTTTTGTTTCGGAACCTATTTGGCCGGATCCAATAACTATCGTGGCATGAAAAATATTTGTCACAAAATAATGGCGATCAAAATTCATTCGTGTTGCCTCTTCATTAATTCTCCTGTCCCAACAAAAAATATAATGTCAAAAATTAGATTTTCCGCACGGACCTAATATTCAACTAGTTGATTGGGTTGGTTAGGCCCGGATTTATGGTTTGCGCAACATTGTAACATACTGTAGGCCTATGTGTGAAACCAACGGGTAGCGCTGGTTGTGTGAGAAGTGCGCCTGTATCTCTCACATAACTAGATTGAGATTCACTTTTTATGATCTCTCCCTCTCTGCTCTGATAGACATGAGCCTGCAACTCTCATCTCTCCAGCGTTGCACGTCATCATGTATTTCCTTATAGAATCATAGCCGCGCGATGGATTATGAAGGAACTACAGCACCCCTAATAAATTGAAATACATTTGCCAGTTATAGAATTATTACTGTCTGTTCAGAAAGTAATGAAATCATTCAGAATAGCCTACTACAAGAAGGCCTATAATTTAGCCACAGAGGATAAATAGCTTCTTTAAAAAAAAAAGCCTAGTTGTGGATTGAAGCCTAGTAACAAGGAATAGCCTGCAGTCGGGAACGCGTGGCAAATCTGTCAGTGAACAAACAGCATGCAGACAAAACAGGCCTTTCGCAATATTTCAACTACAATCGAGAGAAAACACAGGTTGGAAAGCAAATGGCTCCTGCTGAAAAGAGAATACTATGCTGTAGGCTTTTTTACTTCCAAATATTGTTTTACTGCTTTATGCCACTACCAAGTACAACAAGAGAGAGATATGCATTTGGCACGAGCGCATCAGCCATCACCAGCGAGTGAGCTGCGCATCATTGGGTGAGTCAGTGAAACTGGAAAGCATCCTCATTAAATTGTAGCCTACAATGTCTCCACACACCTAGGACTAGGCTATTGATGGATTCAAGCCAAGGTCGTTTTTATTGATCTCAGATTCTCAGTTTGTCAGTGTCAAAGTAGCCTGCCATTTCGATAATTTGGGCAATATAAAAAAATATTTTGCCAATATCTCCTGTCATTTAAAATTACTTGCATGAATTGCATGACATGTGTTTATCAAAACCCACATTTGTCCCGGACCCTATGCTACTAAAAATGTACCCAATGTGTCTAACTTCTGTAAGTGCCTCTACTCTACTGCTCTATGCCACTACACGCAAATGCGATCATACGCACGCAATGCTTCATTATAAAGGTGATTTTTTTCTCATGCGTTCTGGTACATCAGAACTTCCAAGGGTTTAAGACCTTTGTCCGCTGGTCTACCTTTGCGTGCCTAAATAGCAGTGAAAATAAAATACTATTACTAGCTAGGTCGCCATCCAATTGGTGACAGATTTTCATGAGAATATTCAACAATCTGCATAAAAACAATACGTGCTTTTTCCCACCAGAGATGTGTTTCCATCAAATTGACTTATTGGGGATAAAGGGCTGTGCGTGACGACGTAGTGCACAGAAAAAGACAGATTGCGGTTAAATTACCATGTACTGAATACAAATTACAAACTCATTGGGTTTCCATCACATTTTCAACTCTACTGAGGGTTTTCTCACAGAACAATGTGTGTTATATAGCGAGTGTTCCCACTCTGGTATTGGCACGTGAGCTCTAGTCAACAGTTCGTAGATACAGAGTAGGCTATAGCCTTCATGAGGAAATTATTATGGACAAAAGAGCGAGTTTATTTTTAAATGTTAAACAGCATCCAAGCATCAATGATCATGTCACCACAATAAGACCCACCCTGTGAAGTTCATCATCATTTATTTCACCTGTAGTCTAATAAACTGCATACCACACAACACGCCATTGCGTGACTCCAAGTTTACTTCGATATGATGGTTATTATATAAATATTGCCACATAAAAGCGTTTTCACCGACATTTTTCGCATAAATCATTTGACAGAAAAAAGATCCTGAATTATCTAGCCTATTTTGTTTTCTCGACATTTGGAAAGTTTCCTGACACATTTTCTGTTTCCATCAGCCAACTTTTTTTTACCAGCATAAAACGTTTGGATGGAAACCTGGTTAAAGTGGTGGTTTTAAGTCACCTCTCCTGACAGATTTTGACCTTGTTTATTGTGGTGTCAGTGTTTTCTACTAGCCAGGCAGCACTCCACTCAGAAGCGTCCTCATCATCAGTCACTTTGGCACACAGTATTCTTTATGATGGAGCAATTGATCCACAAATCTTTACCCTTGCACCTTTCTCCCTGAGCGACCTTTATGAATTTGGTTTCATGCCGATTGAACTGTTTTTTTTCTCCCCTATTCTCACATGGAATGTTTGGAATGTCTTTCTTTGTGTTTTGCATTAAAATACCAGAAAGTAAGGCAAAAATGGGCAGTGTGCCCAGGTTTCTAATTATTTTCCAAGCTGAAATCACCCACTATATTCAATGAAATAAACTCATCCAGTACTTATCGCGTGACTGAGTTGCCACTAAAGAAGGACATTTGCAATAAAATTGGCACAGTTGTCAGTTATAAACCTCTGTCAGTTTCAGCGATTATCTCCATGGCTGTGTTCATCCGGCCCCAAGCCGACACCAAAAAGGCTTTCAAATATCTTCATTGGACCCAAAACAAACTGGAGGCAGTGTTCACTGTTGTATGGGACTTCAACAAAAGACTGTCTAACTCACTGAAATTATTCTCTTGACCACTGTTACACGCCTTTTCAACACTGGTATAAGGCCCACTTCATCCTCCTTTCCGCAAATGCGACCATGACTCCATCTTGCTTCTCCCCCTACAAACAAAAACTCTAGAGGGAAGTTTCGGTGGTCAGGTCTGTACAGCGTTGGTCTGACCAATCAGAATTCACACTCCAAGACCGTTTTGATCACATGGACTAGAATATGTTCTGGGTTCCTCTGGAGAAAACATCAATGAATATGCCAGCTCATAAAAAAATACACAGATGACATGTTACAGATAGTGACTTTGAACACGTCCCTGAATCAAAAACCATGGATTGATAGGAGCCTTATAGGGAAACTGAAGGAGATAGATGCTGCTTATAGACGGGGCAATGTGACTGGGGTCAATAGTTTGGTTAAACAGTACAAATACAACCTACGCAGATCGACCAAGATGGTGAAACACAAGTATAGTGGCAAAGTGGAGGAGAAATTCAGGGGGGGACACAAGGCGTATGTTACAGGGGCTCCTAAGACAGCATCCGTAGCCGTGCCCTCAGAGCATGTGCAGACCAGCTGGCTGTTGGGTTCTCTGACATTTTCAATCTCTCACTATCATCCCCATGCCCAAGAAAGGGAAAGTAACTGAACTGAAAAACTACCGACCAGTAGCACTCACTTCTGTCATCATGAAGTGCTTTGAGAGGCTAGCCAAAAAAATCATGTCACCTGCTCCTTAAACGACACACTCAACTCTCTCCAATTCGCCTACTCTCCTGACAGATCCACGGATGAGGCAATCACTATTGCACTGCACACTGCCCTTACCCACTTGGACAAAAGGAATGCAGATGTGAGGATGCTGTTCATCGACTACAGCTCGGCCTTCAATACCATAGTGCCCCACGGCCCTGTATCTAAACTCCTCCCTATGCAACTGGATCATGGACTTCCTGACAGGCCGTCCCCAGGTGGTGAAGGTAGGCAACATTACCTCCTCAACACTGATTCTCAACACAGGGGCCCCACAAGGGTGCCTCCTCAGTCCCCTCCTGTACTCCCTGTATACCCACTACTGCGTGGCCTCACACAGTTACAACTCCATCATCAAGTTTGCTGATTAGCAACAGCGAAGAGACAGCCTACAGGGAGGAGGTATGCACTGACAGCGTTGTGCCAGGTAAACAACCTCTCCCTCAGCGTTAGCCAAATATAGGAGCTGATTGTGGACTTCAGGAGAAACCAGGCTAGACACACCCCTATCCTCATCAACAGGTCTGCCGTGGAGATGGTCAATAACTTTAAATTCCTCAGCGTCTCAGAGAAGCTGAAATGGTCTAACCACACGGACACCATGGCGAAGAAGGCACGACAGCCACTCTTCAACCTCAGGATGCTGAAGAAATTCAGCCTGCCCCCAAGGGCCCTCACAGTGTTCTACAGGAGCACCATTGAGAGCATACTTTCAGGCCCTTGGGGACAGGCTGATGTCACCAGAGCCCCATATACTACCCACCACTGCGACCTGTATGCTCTCGTTGGCTGGCCCTCACTTCATACTCGTCGCCAAACCCATTGGCTCCAGGTCATCTACAAGTCTCTGCTAGGTAAGGCCCCTCCTTATCTCAGCTCACTGGTCACCATAGCGCCACCCACCCGTAGCACGCGCTCCAGCAGGTATATCTCACTGGTCACCCCCAAAGCCAATTCTTCCTTTGGCCACCTCTCCTTCCAGTTCTCTGCTGCCAATAACTGGAACAAACTGCAAAAATCTCTGAAGCTGGAGACTCTTACTGCCAGGTTGCAGTTGCAAATGAGAACTTGTTCCCAACCAGCCTACCTGGTTAAATAAAGGTGAAATAAATAAATGAGTTTGTTAGAGTAACCAGCCTCAGAAATTGCAGCCCAAATAGATGCTTCACATAGTTCCAGTAACAGACACATCTCAACATCAACTGTTCAGAGAAGACTGTGAATCAGGCCTTCGTGGTCTAATTGCTGCAAAGAAACAACTACTAAAGGACACCAGTAAGAAGAAGAGAGACTTGCTTGTGCCAAGAAACACGAGCAATGGACATTAGACCGGTGGAAATTTGTCTTTTGGTCTGGAGTCCAAATTGGAGATTTTTGGTTCCAACCTCAGTGTCTTTATGAGATGTGGTGTAGGTGAACGGATGATCTCCACATGTGTAGTTCCCACTGTAAAGCATGGAGGAGGATATGTTATGGTGTGGGGGTGCTTTGCTGGTGACACTGTCAGTGATTCATTTAGAATTCAAGGCACACTTAACCAGCATGGCTACCACAGCATTCTGCACCGATATGCCTTCCCATCTGATTTGGCTTAGTGGGACTATCATTTGTTTTTCAACAGGACAATGACCTAACACACCTCCAGGCTGTGTAAGGGCTATTTTACCAAGAAGGAGAGTGATGGAGTGCTGCATCAGATGACCTGGCCTCCACAATCCCTGACCCCAACCAAATTGAGATGGTTTGGGATGAGTCGGACTGCAGAGTGAAGGAAAAGCAGTCAACAAATGCTCAGCATATGTGGGAACTCCTTCAAGACTGTTGGAAAAGCATTCCAGGTGAAGCTGGTTGAGAGAATGCCAAGGGTGTGCACAGCTGTCATGAAGGCAAAAGAGTGGCTAGTTGAAGAATCTCAAATATAAAATATATTTAGATTTGTTTAACACTTTTTTGGTTTCTACGTGATTCCATATGTGTTATTTCATAGTTTTGCTGTCTTCACTATGATTCTACAATGTAGAAAATAGTAAAAATGAAGAAAAACCCTTGAATGAGTAGGTGTTCTAAAACTTCTGACCGGTACTGTATATAGTACTATTTCTATTTCTATTGTTGTTGTTTTACCATTTTACCATTTTCATTAGTTTCATTATTTTATTTAACTTAGTCCTGTGTGTTGGAGCTCAGAGCTTAAGATTTTCACTGTACCCTACAATCACACCTGCAATCCTATACGTGTGACTATTAAACACTCAGAATCTGAAACTGTAAACCTCGATTTCCAAAATGTGGAAGTTTTCCTCACCGTTTGAACAATAGGCTGTCAGCACAGGGTGTGAGAGGGGTGACGTTGCTGTACGCTGTCTGTGTGTCCGTGACAAGACTGCGTCCGTGGAACAAGGCCAGCTGGACGCCTCTGCCGTGCCGTGACGCAGCGTAGTCTGGACAAATCATCGATCATTCTCTTCCCCGGCCGTGGGTCTCGGACAGAAGACAGGGTCAGACCTGCGCCCTGAGACAGCCTCTGCCGAGAACACTCACAAGCTGACAGGACCCACCATTCCACACATGCCAAAATAACTGGCAGGGATAAAGCCAGGAATATCAGTGCCACATTTTATGGAGGAAATGAATGTTATTTTATTAAACAGACTTTACTTCCTCGTGGTATATCAGACCCCAGCAGTAAGTTTACTGATAAGCCTGTGTTTCTTATGTGTTTTAATACTCAGTGGTAATAGGACATGATCTACTTACGTACATACAGTATACACAACGATCAAGTCAAAATGAGATGATATCACACCTATTAGAATATGTGGGCTGGGTGGTAGCCTAGCAGTTAAGAGGTTGGGCCAGTAACCGAAAGGCTGATGGTTTGAATCCCTGAGCTGACTAGGTGAAATATGCCAATGTGCCCTTTGAGCAAGGCACTTAACCCTAATTGCTCCTGTAAGTCGCTCTGGATAAGAGTATCTGCTAAATTACTGAAATGTAAGATATGTACACTGAGTATACCAAACAGTAGGGACACCTTCCTAATATTGAGTTGCACCCCCCTTTAGCCCTCAGAACAGCCTCAGTTCGCTGGGGCATGGACTCTACAAGGTACAAGAGCATTCCACAGGGACGCTGGCTCGTGTTGACTCCAATACTTCCCACGGTTGTGTCAATTTGGCTGGATGTCCTTTGGGTGGTGGACCATCCTTGATACACACGGAAACTGTTGAATGTGAAAAACCCAGCAGCTTTGCAGTTCTTGACGCAAACCAGTGTGCCTGGCACCTACTACCATACCCCGTTTAAAGGCACTTAAATATTTTGTCTTGCCGATTCACCCTCTGAATGGCACACAGATACACGCCATGTCTCGATTGTCTCAATGTTTAAAAATCCTTCTTTTACCTGTCTCCTCCCCTTCATCTACACTGATTGAAGTGGATTTATCAAGTGACATCAATAAGGGATCATAGCTTTCACCTGGATTCACCTGGTCAGTCTATGTCATGGAAAGAGCAGGTGTTCCTAATGTTTTGAACACTCAATGTATGTCTTCTCTATGCTATGTTCAAACACTTCCCCAGACAGGTTTAACACATGTAGATGATCCAAATTACAATGCTTTAAGACAATAGAGGTTGGTCATCCTTAGTAATAGGAGAGTAGAGTTAAAGGTGCAGTCAACTGTTATTCTCTGTCAAAAGTGCTGCACCTGACACACAGATCACCATAGCGTATTACCACATGTTCAAAGATACTGCGTATTCAGATCCTAATGTTGCCCTCACACGCAAACATTAAACATCTTGTATTTATTTGGTCAATTCCACTAACAAGGTTGCATTGGGGCAAGTTTGTTTCAAAGACATGTAAATGGGTGACATGTAAATATACAGTTAGAGGGGAAGTGTCATCCAGTTTGTACACTAGGATAGATGTGACCTAGAAACAGTAGTTAATGTGTGGTTTACTCCCTCAGCAGTCCCAGTTAGTCACACAGAGCGAGTGTGTGTGGCAGGTTGACTGTGTAGCAGTGTGGTAGAATGTGTGGCAGGGGTCAGGGCAGCCTGGTGGGGTGGCAGGGAACCAGGGATGGTGTGACGAGGCACAGCTGGCGGAGAGGGGACCAGAGGGCGCATATATCTAGCCTCCCTCAGCTGCTGCCAACACACATACAAACACATCGTCAATTAACTTTCTTTGCACCACCATTTCCCAGTATCTACAGCAAGATGACAACAACCACTGTCAACATTACGTAACAGGCAATTAGCACCAGTGTCTTACTTCCCCAAATCATTTGACTGGCGGGGACAGCAACTGAGAAGGCAGTGGCAGCCAGTGTTGTGTTCAAGACCACCTAAAGCGAGACTGATTCAAGACCACGACCGGAGCAAATCGAGTCCGAGTCAAGACCGGGGGGGGGGTTGAAGAGTTAAAAATGTCCAGTATTTCTGTGTTAATATGTCAGAACAATATATGGACTCAGAATTGTGGAAAAAGCTGAGGGAAAATAGAGCCACTCTACAAATTATTACTAACCCAAACACAGTGGCGAACAATGGGCCTTCTACACCTTCAGAGAGGGCTAAGGATTTATAAAATAATGATTAGAATAATATCATAACAATGATAATTATATAATTTTTTCAATTATGTTCTGATTTAATCTGGTCAGTTTTTGTTGGAAAGGAAAGGGTTAACACTGAAGATAAAAAAACAATATCCAATCAGGGTTTTTCTTTGCTGGCCTCTGGGGAGATAAATCTAGATAGCAAAGTTCAACATTACCTAGGCCATCAGAAGCTAGATAAAGGCATCTGGTATTCAACTGTATTAGTGCAACATTTTGGAGTGACAGTGGAGTCAACCAATCACATTTTGAATTAATAACAAGAGACCAGATATGGACATTTTCATGTTTTCATAAATTCTTAGAATGTTTGGGAATTACGTATACTTAGGCATTTGTGGAAATTCTATAGCAATATAGAGTTGGAATGCAGCCGTGCATTTGGACAATTAGTAGACACTGCAGTAAATAAAACCAAATAAAAACATCTGTCTTCTCCAGGACTGGAGTCTACACAGACCGGTGTGCTATAGCCAATCAGCGCTACAGTAGACCTTTATACAAACAAGCCATTTGCCTTATGGGACAGCCATCATTCACTTTGAACAGGACTGTGTGTTTACAGGCAGTAACAACAGTGAGACTTCAGATCACTAGAACACATTTGCCAAAAGTCACAAAATACACACTAGCTAGCTACTTCCAGACACAAATGAGAGAACACCTCACTCTGACCATTTTACTCGCCGTAGTAGAGCTGGTTAGGCTTTTTACATGTTATCTAGAGCTTTCTTGACCAGCTATTACCTCGTTGCCTATGTTTACTGATACCAGTCATATTCAGCAGGTGTTGTGCGTTCGTAAATTCATAAATTGGTCTGTGCTCTGAAACACTCAGACGAGAGTGCTCTGAAATTGGAGTAGATAGCCAGAGTGAATTTGCAAACACAAGAGATAGGCTAACTGTATAACAGTTGTTCAAGTTCTTGCTAGATAACCAAATGACACCTGCATCTCTAGCTGTGTATAGCTACCGAAAAACGATATGAGGGGGAAAAGTCAGTCACTCACCCACTCCTCCAATGGCATGACATGACAACCTCCAAGCAGCTAGCTAGCTATCTAGCTACTGTTAGCTTGCTACATAAATAGATACGCTAGCCTATTAGCCACGTTATGACTGGCTTGTGATGCTTGCCCTTGCTAGTTTGATTGTATTGACATTCCCAGCCTTAATTACATTAGTCAGTTTTTGTCCAGAATACTGAGTCATTGAAACAGTGCATCCAGAATGGAGGAAGCAAACAATGTACCAGGCCAGCTGTGATTTACAACCTGAACCTACCAAGAAATGTATTGGTGAATTATATTAATCATACATTGAACTGCATCCATCTATTCTAACAACAATGCCTTAGTGTACGTAATGGAACAATGAGTTAAATAGAAACTATTTTTAAAACCTCTTATAAAGTTAGTTTTATAGCATAAACTGGGAATTTGATATGTTTGACTAATATTATGATTGTCTGTTGAAGTAGTTAAAATGCTGTCAGTTTCACTTTAAACTTTAGGTCACTGGTTACTTTGTGTGCCAAACATGAAATGTTTTTGTCCCTCTCAAAATCACACTTTTTTTCTCAGAAAAAATACACAAATTTGATGGTCTAAGTCAGCAACAATGCTTAAAGCACATCTACCTGATTGGGTTGGACTGTCAGGGCCTGGCCTCTGTCCACCCAGGCCCATGATGACAATTGAAAGGGGGATAGCTAGTCAGTTGTCCAACTAAATGTGTTCAACTGAAATGTGTCTTCTGCATTTAACCCAACCCCTCTGAATCAGAGAGGTGCAGGGGGCTGCCTTAATCAACATCCACCTTTTCAGCACCTGATGAACAATGGGTTAACTGCCTTGTTCAGGGGCAAAACAACACATTTTTTTACTCTGTCATTTTAGGAATTCAATCCAGCAACCTTCCAGTTACTGGCCCAAGGCTCTAACCACTAGGCTACCTGTGTACGTCACAAATGGCCTACTAAGCAACACTGGTTTGCATACCCATTGTTGCCTTAGTTAAAAAGTCTTCCCTACCCTACAGTCTACCTATGTCATTCTTCTGTGAGCTGCTCCATGACAAAACCAGTTGAGAGCTACACACACTTGCTGTCTGCAGAGGATATTCCACTTAAACTAGGCTGTGTGTGCTGCTTGCATGTGAATATATTTCACCTGCTTTGCGATTGTGTAGGCTACTTTGTGCATGATTTCTCCATTGTACTACATAATTGATAAGTCGTAGGCCTCCACTACACTACTTAGTTACGCATCAGTAGGGATTAAGGAATGAGTATAAGCAATGCCCACTGAATGAAAAAGTGGATATACGGTTTATACCTGCATATACCCTCCAAGACACCACTGGACCTTTGTGTTTTACAAAAAGTGCCCTCTCCTACATGAGTGCGCTGGAATTACGGTTGCTGTCCTTTCAGAATTATGAACCTGTCCCACACTGAAGGCCTATTGGTTCTCTACCTGTATAAACATGTCTATAATAGATATAAAGGCTGTTATGATATTCATGTTTCAAGAAAGGAGTGTACAGTGCCTTCGGAAAGTATTCAGACCCCTTGACCTTTTCCACATTTTGTTACATTACAGCCTTATTCTAAAATGGATAATTTTTTAAATAAAATCATCAGCAGTCTTCACACAATACCCCATAATGACAAAGTGAAAACAGGTTTTTACATTTTTGTAAATGTATTTTAAAAAAACAAACAGAAATATCTGATTTACATTAGTATTCAGACCCTTTGCTATGAGACTTCGAAATTGAGCTCAAGGACATTTGTTTTCATTGATCATTCTTGAGATGTTTCTACAACTTGATTGGAGTCCACCTGTGGTAAATTCAATTGTTTGGACATGATTTGGAAAGGCACACACCTGTTTATATAAGGTCCTACAGTTGACAGTGCATTTCAGAGCAAAAACCAAGCCATGAGGTCGAAGGAGTTGTCCGTAGAGCTCCGAGACAGGATTGTGTCGAGACACAGATCTGGAGAAGGGTACTAAAAAATGTCTGCAGAATTTTAGGTCCCCAAGAACACAGTGGCCTCCATCATTCTTAAAAAGAAGAAGTTTGGAACCATTAAGTGTTAGGTATGCGTAACTGGCTGTAAGGGAGTCACACGCAGGAGAGCAGAAGTTGGTTAGCCAAAGGAGCCTTTTATTTTGGCGAACAAAACACACAGGAACTATAAACACAATATGGGTTGACATAACCCAGCGCAAACCAGTCTAGCGTGCACATACATGAAACAACAAACAATTCCACACACAGACATGGGGGGGAACAGAGGGTTATATACACGTCTAATACTGAGGGAAATTAAACCAGGTGTGTAGGAAAACAAGACAGGACAAATGGAAAAATGAAAGGTGGATCGAAAGCCGGTGACATCGCCCACCGAACGCCGCCCGAACAAGGAGAGGAACCGACTTCGCTGGAAGTCGTGACACTAAGACTCTTCCTAGAGCTGGCCGCTTGGCCAAACTGAGCAATCGGGGGAGATTGCTCAGAATGACCAACGGGTTCTTGGTCACCGAGTACAAAATGTATCTGACACAGAGACAAGACCAAGGCACTCAATATCTGGTCTCGAGACAGGACTCGTTCTCGAGTACTACAACACTGGTGGCAGCCATCTTGGGTCAAGTGAATCCATGGACACTAAGAGGGAAACAGCAGGGGTTGGCTGGTGTTCAGTTGTAGGCAGCTTCCTTTTCCCTGTTATCATCTCCTTTAAAAAGGCTGTGGGCCAAACACTTGCTAATCAAATTCAATCAAATAGTTTATGCTCACAAGACTATATTGCTTATAACATCAAAGTGGATCAATGTCATTGTGTCTTAAATTCATCATTAGACTTCAAATGTTAAAGAAGATCCTGGACGTTTCTCTGACAGGGTATCGGTGGGGAACATGGAGAAAGTGTACAGCAATGACAAAACACTTTGTTCTAACACTATCAACA
This sequence comes from Oncorhynchus tshawytscha, assembly GCF_018296145.1. Classification (NCBI taxonomy): domain Eukaryota; kingdom Metazoa; phylum Chordata; class Actinopteri; order Salmoniformes; family Salmonidae; genus Oncorhynchus; species Oncorhynchus tshawytscha. The sequence continues at coordinate 60,167,028 of NC_056431.1, forward strand.
AGTTTTGTACACTTTAAAGGTAGACTCAGCAAAATTACTGGAGATATTGAAATGGGCGAGATGCAACACTTCGCTCTCACACAGTCAGACACATTATCTGTGCATGTGCACTGGTTAGCTTCATGCTGTTAACAGCGTGGTAGCCAGGGCACCAAAACAGCTGAGAAGTTGAGCCTCGCGCTTCAACGCTCTTAGTTGTGGAAATTGACCTGTTTACTTTCTGAATCTACGTCATATTGTTGTGTCTTCCTTTAAACAATTCAGTATAACAGACCTGTATAATTTTCAAACCAAGTTCAAGTGATAAAGGGGCATAATCTGAGTCTTTCAGTTCTTCAGTTCTTCAGCTCTTGGTCTCTGTGTACATATCCACTCACATGAGTGTGCCTAATTGCTAAGGTGTGGTCTTTCCACCCAGCTCTAATTAAACCTCACGTTGTTACCACTGACCCATGAGTCTTTTTGTATTTGCACATGGGATAGCTGAGTTGGGTCTAATTCAGCCAAACTAATCAAATGGGTTTCTATTGCTCATTAAGAGGCCTCATCTGCCATGCGGTGTGCAGTCTCTAACCTTTGAGAGTGGCCACGTGGGAGATGTCATCTCATTTGTATACTGTGCATGTCAGTGGAGGTGTTAAAGGGCAAGCAAACAGCACTCTGTGTAGACTGGAGTTTAAGGAGTGTCATTATCCATGACTGTTTCCCCTGACTCTTCCAAATGAGCCCCTTAGCAGCATTGGCTCAGACTCTGTAAGTGGTGCCAAGTGTAGATTAATTACAGCAACTGTAGCTTGATGTGTGTACTTCACAAACGATAATCAATGGGATGCATTGTGTTCCACAACACCCCAAAGTCTGGCCATTGATTGTATATATTTTTTTCAGATTTTAAACACAATACACAAATAGCCATCTTACTGTAGCCTACTCATGATATTGCCATGGTCCCTCTCCCTTGTCTCTCTCTTTTCTTGAATATTAAGTGGCTGGAGGGATCATCTGTATGGTGCCACTAAAGTGGTGAATGTCAAGAAGCGATGGTGATGGCAGAAGGAGCTTTAGAGTGGTGATTATGTGTCGGAGCTGAGCAAAAGAACGCAGCCCATTTCAGGAGAATGATGGGAATCTCCTGATAGAAGCCGTGCACCCCACAGTCCACTCTGATGCCCTGGGGGTGGCAATGTTGGGTGATGGATTCTCTGCCCTGTGTAGCTGCCTTCTTATGAATAAGGCCCATGAATGTGACACATCTGAGAAACAGTGGCTCCCCATTCCGTCTGATTAACAGGATCCTGGGTTTAAATCAATCGGAGCTGAGCGCAGAGCAGACACATAACTCAGCCACTATGCCTCTGTCTCAGTGGTGGACACTGCCAGGTTACTGTGGGTATCAGAGGAACCAGAAACATTTTGTGTGTGAGGTTAAAAGGGTGTAATCGTTTGTAATATTGACTCTGTGGCTACTGTATCAATCCCAACTGAAGGTTTTCAGAGAAGATATACAGGACACTGTGAAAATATAGGACACTGTGAAAATATAGGACACTGTGATTTTGTTCTCCTCTGCTCACTCCACAGTCCCACATCAAGGTCAGAGACTCCAACCCATGTTCGTTTTCCTCTGGTGATTTTACATCCAGGCTTCTCAATGCTGTGGCTGTGTACTGTATCACTCACCACAGAGCTTTATAGAAGAGATTTTACACTGAGGTTTTACATTTTCATTTCAAAGTTCAGGGACTTGAGTCTCTCTCTAGCCGTCACGACAATCTTTCACACAGCGCTTAATTGAGACGACACTGAATCAAAACAGTGCAACCTCAACATAGAGACTCACGGCAGTGGACAAGCTGCCGTAGCACTCCCAGCCCCAGCAGCAAACATGCACTGAGGCAGAATGCTCCATGATTCACTACTACAGGTTGTCCAAATATTTGCTGTGAAAGCATATACAGATATAGGATCTTAATCTGACCAGTATTGTCAGAGCAAAAAGATCTTGCAGCAACAGGAATTTAACATTAGTCCATAACGTTGCTTGATCTGTGGTTAAGCTATTATCTGGCCAAAATGAGACTACATTAAAGTGGAAACTGTTAACATAACCATGTGTTGGTGCAAGTGTTCTTTGAATTTAGCTCATCTATATTTCCTGCAGTGCAGGAAAATTCACTTCAACAAAAAAGTGATCAAATTATGATCCCACACCTGTAAAGCGGGACATTTATAGGTGGAAATATATCATTTCATTGACCCGGTGATTCTGTAGGGTTCATTCAGTCGGGCCTTATGTCTTCAAATTGAGACAGAATTTTTCAAATTCATTAGAAGAGTTTGATAACTTCTACGCTTGATAGTGGGTTTCTAAATGCCTGTATGAGCTGGTGTCTGGGGATTGGTCCTTTGAAAGGGCCTCAAAGCAGGGACATCAGAGCCCAGTGGAGAACCACAGGAATCCTCAGCATACTGATATCCTGCATCTCAGTCCCTTCTGAGAACTGAAAGTCACAGGACGTAGACGGTTACTGATTCAGACGATGTCTACTCTGGAATCAAGAGCAATGACTGCTGGCTTTGTTGTACCATTAGAATCTACTCCCAACCTCCCTCCCAGAAAGTGAACGGTAGATAGAGAAAACCCAGGTGGCCAGAGCAACAATAGTTGATAAAACCTACATGAGCTGACTTTGAATAGCAATAGTAATGTCACAGAAACAAAAGATACAGTACACCTGCTACCCTTACTTGTGTTCTTTTTCAGTGTGTCTTATTTGGAGACGGAAGGATGTGACAATGATTGGATCCGAAATTAGGAACATTTGTGGTGAAGGGAAATGATAAATAGTAAACGATCTGCATCTTTCACTTCTTGTTTTCTTCCATTAACATATCTCCCATACAATCTCCTTGTGCCCTTCTGCTTTTGTAGAATGCGACCTTTAGCAGCCTTTGAAATAAACAGGGTAAACAGATAAGAACGGGTTGAAAGTTTGTTTGCTTTGATATTTTCACTCAAGTCGGATGAGAATGTCAGTCATGACGTATTTGATAAAATGCAAATGGAGAAAAAGTGTAAGTTATTAAATAGAGATGTTGTATTTCATCATATTTCAGTTCGTTTTTGTACATCTGAAAGGAAAAGGAAATTGTAACAGAGAGAGAGAAAAAAACAAAGATGAAAGTTAAAGAGCCACAATCGAAAAACCAACTTCTCTGTTTGAAAACGACCTATGTGCAATCGATATAAGTCAGAAACATTTATTCATTTATTTTATTCTAGAAAATGTACTACAAAGTGTAAAAAGGATCATTTTGGTCATGAAGCTCAAAACAGATATTTGTGAGATGTAAGGAATCTTACATCTCACAAATAATCACCAATTCGTAATCACTAATGTTTCAATATCTCCAAATTTCAACGACTTAAAAACCTAAAATCAACAATAAATTGTATAAATTAATATACAATATATTGAAAGCATTTAATGACAAAACTAAAAGGTGTACAACATTAAAATATTGTCCCATTTAAATTGTGTATTTTATTGACGGTCCCTAACTAACCCCACAGATAGGCTATCCAAAGTCAAACCAATTTTGAATTTCTGAAACATGACCCGCTAAACAGTACTTCTTAACCTGGAAGCCACCTGCACCAATGTGTCAAAGGAAACTCTGTTCAACTGACGACCGAAGTCAGCCTGCAGGCACCCGGCCACCACAAGGAGTCTCTAGAGCGTGATGAGCCAAGTAAAGCCCCCCCGGCCAAACCCTCCCCTAACCCGGACGATGCTGGGCCAATTGTGCACTGCCCTATGGGACTCCCGGTCACGGATGGTTGTGACACAGTCTGGGATCTAACCCGGGTCTATAGTGACGCCTCAAGCACTGCGGTGAAGTGCCTTAGACCGCTGCAGCACTCAGGAGACCAACAATGTATTTGTTAGATCCGCATGATGCAGTCTTCCATGTGGACTAGACTGGCCACGTCACAAAATGAACATACTGTACATGTTATTCAATCAATTCATCCTAACTGCTCGCTAGTGTCTGCATAGCCAGGTCAGATGCTTGATGCGCTGCAAGTCCCGCCTCTCCCACCTTCTCATTGGTTTTCACAAACATATTAACCCATGTGGGTGATTGAAAGATGAAAAGGAGCTATTAATCAAAGAAAACTAACTAGATTTTCCCTTTTATCTGTGGATTAATTGTTGGAGTAGAGAACACATGATTTTGTGTGACTTAAAATTCTACAAAGATCCAGCAAAAAAAGAACCATATACATTTCAGGTAAAATAACAACCCAATGTTTTTATCCAAGGGCAAATTAGCTAGCAACAGCAGGCTAGCAAAATGTCCATGAATATTTCATGTGGGTTTCAACCTGTCCCCAAATTATTATAGTTGGTTCACAGTTGGTTTTTGTATTTTAATCTGCGTATCATGTATGCGTCTGGTAGGGATAGACAAAATCAACATGAGCGTGATGGCACACCCGGATGCACGTGCGGGTCGGTTTGGTCAAGGTGCTCAGTCACCCTCTCTACTGATTGATTAATCTTCTCTGAATCAAGTGTTATTTCATTGAATTTTACAGCATCATTCACACAATCTATGTCACTATATTGAACATGTTTGTTCCTTTACTTTCAGACAACTCCATCCCTGTGTGTACAGGGGGGCAGAGTCAGAGTCTGTCAGATGCTGTCAGATATGTGCGTACTGGTAGCAAAGTCAGGTGCAGGAGAGCAGAGATTCGTGAACAGGCGCACACTTTATTTAGGCAAAAGTGCAAAATGCGTAAAACAGTGACAAGAATTATGTTTAACAATAAACATCTTCGTGAAAAAATAACACGGAAAAAACCAAGCCGGTCTGGCGCATCAACAATACATACGTAACACAAACAATCTTACACAAAGACATGATGGGGAACAGAGGAATGAATATGTGTAGAGTTTTGGGGAATGAAAACCAGGTGTGCAGGGAACAAGACAAAACAAATGGATACATGAAAAATGGAGCGGCGATGGCTAGAAAGCCGGTGACGTCTACTGCTGAACGCCACATGAACAAGGAGAGGAGCAGACTTCGGCTGAAGTCATGACAGTAACCCCCCCCGCAGTTTGTAGGGCCGTAGGGAAACCGGGCAGGGGGAGGAGATGACAGGACTTAGAGAAATGATCCACAACGACCAGGATCGTGGTGCTACCAGGCAGGAGGCCTGGAGAATGGGAGTCTGATCCATGGGCCGCTCCTCTGTATCATACAGCCAGGACCGTGCGGCTGCCTTCACATTCTGGGAACCTGGTCTGTAGGACAGGGTAAACACAAAACAGGTGAAAAACATGGCCCACCTTGCTTGGCGAGGGTTCAGTCTCCTCGCTGCCCGGATGTACTCCAGGTTGCGGTGGTCAGTCCGGATGAGGAAAGGGTGTTTAGCCCCCTCAAGCCAATGTCTCCGCTCCTTCAAAGCCTTAACCACAGCCAACAGCTCCCGGTCCCCCACATCTTAGTTCCGCTCCGCCGGGCTGAGCTTCCTCGAGAAGAAAGCACAGGGGCGGAGCTTCGGTGGCGTGCCCGAGCGCTGAGAGAGCACGGCTCCTATCCCAGCCTCGGACACGTCCATCTCTACTATGAACGCCAAAGAGGGATCAGGATGGGCCAGCACGGGAGCCGAGGTAACAGAGCCCTCAGGTGGCCAAAAGTCCTGTCCGCCTCAGTCGACCATTGCAAACGTACCGGTGCCCCCTTCAGCAGTGAGGTAATGGGAGCAGCAACCTGGCCAAAACCTAGATATATCTCCGGTAGTAATTGGCAAACCCTAGAATCCGCTGCACCTCCTTTACCGTGGTGGGAGTCAGCCAATTACGCACGGCTGCAATGCAGTCACTCTCTATCTCCACCCCTGATGTGGAAATACGATACCCTAGGAAGGAGACGGCCTGCTGAAATAACAGGCATTTCTCAGCCTTGACGAACAGGACATGCTCCAACAGTCGTCCAAGTACCTTGCGCACCAAGGACACATGCTCGGCGCATGTAGCGGAGTATATCAGAATGTCGTCGATATACACCACTACACCCTGCCTGTACAGGTCCCTGAAAATCTCGTCTAAGAAGGATTGGAAGACTGATGGAGCATTCATCAACCTGTACGGCATGACGAGGTACTCATGCCCTGAGGTGGTACTAAAAGCCGTCTTCCACTCGTCTCCCTCCTGGATACGCACCAGATTGTACCCACTCCTGAGATCCAGTTTAGTGAAGAAAGGCGCCCCGTGCATTGACTCAATCGCCTTGGCGCTAAGAGATAGCGGGTAACTGTACCTCACCGTGATCTGATTTAGACCTCTATAGTCAATGCACAGGCCCACACCTCCATCCTTCTTCTTCACAAAAAATAAACTCAAGGAGGCGGGTGAAGTGGAGGAGCGAATGTACTCCTGACGCAGGGATTCGGAGACATATGCCTCCATAGCCACCATCTCCGCTTGCGACAGGGGATACACATGACTCCTGGGAAGTGCAGCGTCTACCAGGAGATTTATCTCACAATCCCCCCCGTCAAATGAGTCGCCTTCTTTTTACAGAAGTGTCGTGACGTTGTATTAGTTAATGTGACGACTGTTGTTCATCGAATGATTAAAGTTTCTAATTGCGTGATTAATTGAATCAAGCAATTATTAACTCATTAACCTGGGGCACCATGGGAAAACTAGTTTTTATTGAGTTTCTATTTCCCAAATTAGAATATCAGAATATCGATTTTACAACAGCCGCTAATTAACCAGTTACCTCTACCAATCTCGTTCTGAATGTCGTATAGCCCGTGAATCTGCACGGACCCAGGTCTCACCAATGAGTTCGTACCACACCAACAGTTGAATATTTATTTACTAAAAAGCTACTAAAAAGCTAAAATGATAAAAGATACACATAGACAAAACACATTATAGGCTATTGATTAGAACTTAGTATAACGGGCCAACACACTATGGCGCGTGTTACCCAAAATGGGGATTTCAAAGAGAGAGAGAAAAAAGAAAGTACACGAGAGAAAGACATTTGGGTGAATTTGTCAGCTATGCTATTCTAACCCTAGCCTTACCCCATACTGCCGCTCCTATGGGTCAGAATATAATTATGTAATTACGTGGGGATGATCTCTGAGGATTCTCTGCGTGGACCGTTCAGGGGACCGTTCAGGTGATGCTGCTCGATGATGCACTACTCCGGCGCACCTCTCTGATCGTCCTCCCGATGTCAGTGTCCTTTTGGCTTAGGAGTCTGTTCCCTCACCCTTTGCTCTGGAAGGGGTCTTCTGAGGACAGACAGCTCTGTAGCTCAGAGCTCACAGCATAGGAATGAAACCCTTTAGATACCACTATTCACTGGGATTGGAGGCTAAGGGGGTCTGGCTTGAATTCACCCGCTTAGACACAGCTACTCATCCGTAGCTTGGGTAGAAAAGGATTTCTTTGTCTTCAAACTTGTATTTTATTCTGGGTTCGTTGACTCTTTAGACCTTGGCTGCAGCTTGGGTCACGTAGTCTCCTCTGTTGGGGTTGAGAGATAATCTGTAGGGTTGTGGTCTCCTGTAACCTGACCTGTTCAGGACAGTCATGACAGAAGGCAAGAGCCAAATCGGCAAATTCTGGGGGAATGTGCACGGTGGAGACCTGATCTGGACTTTCCACCGTGGTAGCACCAACGGAAACTCCTACACACCTCTCCGAGCACTCTCGCGACCACCTTGTGAGAGCCTTCTGTTGCCAGGAAATGGTGGGGTTATGACGAGCCAACCAGGGAAGGCCTAGTACCACGGGAAATGCAGGAGAGTGAATGAGAAAGAGACTGATTCTGTTCTCGTGACCCCCCTGCGTCTCCATGGCCAGGGAGATGGTGGCTTCCCTGATTAGCCCGGACCCTAATGGTCGACTCTCCAGAGCGTGAACCGGGAAAGGTCTATCCAAAAGAATAATGGGGATCCCTAAACTAAGAGCTAACGCTCTCTCAATAAAATTCCCAGCCGGGCCTGAATGGGACGAGCGCCTTATACTGGGAATGCGGGGAGAACTCAGGGAAGAAAACAGGTACAAACAGGTGGACAACAGAGGACTCTGGATGAGAGTGGTGCAGACTTACCTGGGGTGACGCCAGAGTGCCCTGCCTGCTGCCTCAACTCCCAGAGGGACCAACCCGGCACCGACCGGCAGTGTGCCCTCTGCGGCCACAGATGGTGCACGTGAAGGCCCCTACTCCAACCTCCCTACGCGCAGCCCCTCCCAGCTCCATGGGCACCGGAGCGGGAGTGCTGGGAGATGGAACCGACAGAGCCCCCTCAGGACGTCCACGGATGACCAGCAGGTTATCCACACGGATGGACAGATCCACCAGTTGATCAAAGGTAATGGTGGCATCCCTGCAGGCCGTCGGACGACCTCACGTAAGGTTGCATCGATAGTGGTCGATGAGGGCTCTGTCATTCTATCCTGCTCCGGCGGCCAAGGTCAGGAACTCCAGTGCGAACTACTGTGTGCTCCTCGTCCCCTGCCTCAAATGGAAGAGTTGTTCCCCCTCCGCTCTACCTTCGGGCGGATGGTCAAAGAAGGCGGGTGAACTCCTCGTAGTGGTCCAACGCCGCGCCTTCCTCTCTCCACAAGGCGTTTGCCCACTCCAGAGCTTTCCCCGAGAGGCATGAGACGAGCGCGGATACTCTCTACCTTCCTGAGGGTGCTGGGTGAACGGTGGCCAGTTGTAAAAGGAACCCCTGGCACTGTGCAGCCGTCCCATCATACTCCCTGAAGGGAAAGACGCATCCCACTGGAGCTGTATCCGGACGGGACGGGTAGAAGTAACCCCGGTTGCGCTGGTCGAGGCGCTGGAGAGACTTCCTGTCTCTCCCAGTGTCCATGGTCTGGACAACACGATCCATCATGGCACCGAGATGATGTAGCATTACCGTGTTCCTGTACGTGCTCCTCGTGCTCCTCGACTCCTCTGACCGGGGTACCTGCTCCTGCTGACTCCATGGATGGTGTAAGATTCAGTCAGATGTGTGCGTACTGGTAGCAAAGTCAGGTGCAGGAGAACAGAGATTTGTGAACAGGCGCACACTTTATTTAGGCAAAAGTGCAAAACGTTTAACAAAAAACATCTTTGTGGAAAAATAATACGGAAAAAACCAAGCCGATCTGGCGCGTCAATAATACATATGTAACACAAACAATCTTACACAAAGACATGATGGGGAACAGAGGAATGAATACATGTCGATTGATTGGGGAATGAAAACCAGGTGTGCAGGGAACAAGACAAAACATACATGAAAAATGGAGCGGCGATGGCTAGTAGGCCGGTGACATCGACCACCGAATGCCGCCAGAACAAGGAGAGGAGCCGACAGATGCGTCCCTTTCAGTAGGGTGAAAGGTCACCATGACGGTCCGGGGACCCCGCTAAGGGCAGCGCTGGCACGTTAGTTGCAAACAGAACATCAGGACACCGCTACTTGCCTCATTCACCCATCACTCAGGGGGTGAATGATATAGGTTTGGAGACATCTGTGATTTAAGGTTCATACTGTGCTACATATGTGCTCTTACAGCCTACTCAGAACTCTATTCACTCCTTTTCTCATCTGGTCTCTTCTCCATCTGAGAAGACCAAACAGAGCTGAACTTCAACACACAGAGTGAGAGAGAGAGAGAGAGAGAGAGAGAGAGAGAGAGAGAGAGAGAGAGAGAGAGAGAGAGAGAGAGAGAGAGAGAGAGAGAGAGAGAGAGAGAGAGAGAGAGAGAGAGAGAGAGAGAGATATTAAATGTTAAATATTCTGTGTTTTCATTCAGGGGAGTTTTTGTATAAGTACAGAGCAATTAGCTACTTAGATAATCACCTCATTATGCACACGTTGTAATTGGAAAAATACACTAAGCAGCTTAAGTCATTCAAGCAGATAGGCGGTCACTATGTAAACTCTCCAGGTACGGATAAGAAAATTTGTCCCAGATTAAAATCTGTTTATTGTGGATGGGTGTATTTATCTGGATATGTTAGCATAACCTGATAACCTGGCAACATAAATGTAAACATTATTAAAAAGATAATCATTTGAAAGGGAGAGAGGAAAGTGACTCAATATGTGTTACAGGTGAGGGAAGGGCTGAGAAGAACTCTGTGACCATGCTAAACAGAGAGACCATGCTAAACAGAGAGACAGATGAGACCATGCTAAACAGAGAGACCATGCTAAACAGAGAGACCATGCTAAACAGAGAGACCATGCTAAACAGAGAGACCATGCTAAACAGAGAGACCATGCTAAACAGATGAGACCATGCTAAACAGAGAGACCATGCTAAACAGAGAGACCATGCTAAACAGAGAGACAGATGAGACCATGCTAAACAGAGAGACAGATGAGACCATGCTTTACAGAGAGACAGATGAGACCACGCTTTACAGAGAGACAGATGAGACCACGCTTTAGAGACAGACAGATGAGACCACGCTTTACAGAGAGACAGATGAGACCACGCTAAACAGAGCGACAGATGAGACCATGCTAAAAAGAGACAGATGAGACCATACTAAACAGAGAGACAGATGAGACCATGCTAAAAAAAGACAAATGAGACCTTGCTAAAAATAGACAGATGAGACCACGCTAAACAGAGAGACAGATGAGACCATGCTAAACAGAGAGACAGATGAGACATTGCCAAACAGAGAGACCATGCTAAACAGAGAGACAGATGAGACCATGCTAAACAGAGAGACAGATGAGACCATGCTAAACAGAGACCATGCTAAACAGAGAGACCATGCTAAACAGATGAGACCATGCTAAACAGAGAGACAGATGAGACCATGCTAAACAGAGAGACAGATGAGCCAAAACAGAGAGAGACAGATGAGACCATGCTAAACAGAGAGACAGATGAGACCATGCTAAACAGAGAGACAGATGAGACCATGCTAAACAGATGAGACCATGCTAAACTAAGACAGATGAGACCATGCTAAACAGAGAGACAGATGAGACTAAACAGAGAGACAGATGAGACCAATGCTAAACAGAGACAGATGAGACCATGCTAAACAGAGAGACAGATGAGACCATGCTAAACAGAGACCATGAGACCATGCTAAACAGAGAGACAGATGAGACCATGCTAAACAGATGAGACTAAAGATGAGACAGATGAGACCATGCTAAACAGAGAGACAGATGAGACCATGCTAAAAGAGAGACAGATGAGACCATGCTAAAAAGAGACAGATGAGACCATGCTAAACAGAGAGACAGATGAGACCATGCTAAACAGAGAGACAGATGAGACCATGCTAAACAGAAACAGATGAGACCATGCTAAACAGAGAGATGAGACCATGCTAAACAGAGAGACAGATGAGACCATGCTAAACAGACAGACATATGAGACCATGCTAAACAGAGAGACAGATGAGACCATGCTAAACAGAGAGACAGATGAGACCATGCTAAACAGAGAGACAGATGAGACCATGCGAAACAGAGAGACAGATGAGATCATGCTAAACAGAGAGACAGATGAGACCATGCTAAACAGAGAGACAGATGAGACCATGCTAAACAGAGACAGATGAGACCATGCTAAACAGAGAGACAGATGAGACCATGCTAAACAGAGAGACAGATGAGACCATGCTAAACAGAGAGACAGATGAGACCATGCTAAACAGAGAGACAGATGAGACCATGCTAAACAGAGAGACAGATGAGACCATGCTAAACAGAGAGACAGATGAGACCATGCTAAACAGAGAGACAGATGAGACCATGCTAAACAGAGACAGATGAGACCATGCTAAACAGAGAGACAGATGAGACCATGCTAAACAGAGAGACAGATGAGACCATGCTAAACAGAGAGACAGATGAGACCATGCTAAACAGAGAGACAGATGAGCTAAACAGAGAGACAGATGAGACCATGCTAAACAGAGAGACAGATGAGACCATGCTAAACAGAGAGACAGATGAGACCATGCTAAACAGAGAGACAGATGAGACCATGCTAAACAGAGAGACAGATGAGACCATGCTAAACAGAGAGAGACAGACCATGACAGATGAGACCATGCTAAACAGAGAGACAGATGAGACCATGCTAAAAACAGATGAGACAGATGAGACCATGACCATAAACAGAGAGACAGATGAGACCATGCTAAACAGAGAGACAGATGAGACCATGCTAAACAGAGAGACAGATGAGACCATGCTAAACAGATGAGACCATGCTAAAAAAGACAGATGAGACCATGCTAAACAAGAGACAGACCATGACAGATGAGACCATGCTAAACAGAGAGACAGATGAGACCATGCTAAACAGAGAGACAGATGAGACCATGCTAAACAGAGAGACAGATGAGACCAAGCAGATGAGACCACTAAAGAGAGACAGATGAGACCATGCTAAACAGAGAGACAGATGAGAGACATGCTAAACAGAGAGACAGATGAGACCATGCTAAACAGAGAGACAGATGAGACCATGCTAAGACAGAGAGACCATGCTAAACAGAGAGACAGATGAGACCATGCTAAACAGAGAGACAGATGAGACCATGCTAAAAGAGAGACAGATGAGACCATGCTAAACAGAAACAGATGAGACCAGCTAAACAGAGACAGATGAGACCATGCTAAACAGAGAGACAGATGAGACCATGCTAAACAGAGACAGATGAGAGACCATGCTAAACAGAGAGACAGATGAGACCATGCTAAACAGAGAGACAGATGAGACCATGCTAAACAGAGAGACAGATGAGACCATGCTAAACAGAGAGACAGATGAGACCATGCTAAACAGAGAGACAGATGAGACCATGCTAAACAGAGAGACAGATGAGACCATGCTAAACAGAGAGACAGATGAGACCTAAAAACAGAGAGACCATGCTAATGAGACCATGAGACCATGCTAAAAGAGACAGATGAGGCCATGCTAAAAAGAGACAGATGAGACCATGCTAAAAGGAGACAGATGAGACCATTCTAAACAGAGAGACAGATGAGACCATTCTAAACAGAGAGACAGATGAGACCATGCTAAACAGAGAGACAGATGAGCCCATGCTAAACAGAGAGACAGAAGAAACCATGCTAAATAGAGAGACAGATGAGGCCATGCTAAAATGAGACAAATGAGACCATGCTAAAAGGAGACAGATGAGACCATGCTAAACAGAGAGACAGATGAGACCATGCTAAACAGAGACAGATCAGACCATGCTAAACAGAGAGACAGATGAGACCATGCTAAACAGAGAGACAGATGAGACCCTGCTAAACAGAGAGACAGATGAGACCATGCTAAACAGAGAGACAGATGAGACCATGCTAAACAGAGAGACAGATGAGACCATGCTAAACAGAGACAGATGAGACCATGCTAAACAGAGAGACAGATGAGACCATGCTAAACAGAGAGACAGATGAGACCATGCTAAACAGAGAGACAGATGAGACCATGCTAAACAGAGACAGATGAGACCATGCTAAACAGAGAGACAGATGAGACCATGCTAAACAGAGAGACAGATGAGACCAGCTAAACAGAGACAGATGAGACCATGCTAAACAGAGAGACAGATGAGACCATGCTAAACAGAGAGACCATGCTAAACAGATGAGAGAGACAGATGAGACCATGCTAAACAGAGAGACAGATGAGACCATGCTAAACAGAGAGACAGATGAGACCATGCTAAACAGATGAGACATGCTAAACAGAGAGACAGAGACCATGCTAAGACAGATGAGACCATGCTAAACAGAGAGACCATGCTAAACAGAGAGACAGATGAGACCATGCTAAACAGAGAGACAGATGAGACCATGCTAAACAGAGAGACAGATGAGACCATGCTAAACAGAGACAGATGAGACCATGCTAAACAGAGAGACCATGCTAAACAGAGAGACCATGCTAAACAGAGAGACAGATGAGACCATGCTAAACAGAGAGACAGATGAGACCATGCTAAACAGAGAGACAGATGAGACCATGCTAAACAGAGAGACAGATGAGACCATGCTAAACAGAGAGACAGATGAGACCATGCTAAACAGAGAGACAGATGAGACCATGCTAAACAGAGAGACAGATGAGACCATGCTAAACAGAGAGACAGATGAGACCATGCTAAACAGAGAGACAGATGAGACCATGCTAAACAGAGAGACAGATGAGACCATGCTAAACAGAGAGACAGATGAGACCATGCTAAACAGAGAGACAGATGAGACCATGCTAAACAGAGAGACAGATGAGACCATGACAGATGAGACCATGCTAAACAGAGACAGATGAGACCATGCTAAACAGAGAGACAGATGAGACCATGCTAAACAGAAGACAGATGAGACCATGCTAAACAGAGGGAACAGATGAGACCATGCTAAACAGAGAGACAGATGAGACCATGCTAAACAGAGAGACAGATGAGACAGATGAGACAGATGAGACCATGCTAAACAGAGAGACAGATGAGGCCATGCTAAACAGAGACAGATGAGACCATGCTAAACAGAGAGACAGATGAGACCATGCTAAACAGAGAGACAGATGAGACCATGCTAAACAGAGAGACAGATGAGACCATGCTAAACAGAGACAGATGAGACCATGCTAAAAAGAGACAGATGAGACCATGCTAAACAGAGAGACAGATGAGACCATGCTAAACAGAGAGACAGATGAGACCATGCTAAACAGAGAGACAGATGAGACCATGCTAAACAGAGAGACAGATGAGACCATGCTAAACAGAGAGACAGATGAGACCATGCTAAACAGAGAGACAGATGAGACCATGCTAAACAGAGAGACAGATGAGACCATGCTAAACAGACAGACATATGAGACCATGCTAAGACAGATGAGACCATGCTAAACAGAGAGACAGATGAGACCATGCTAAACAGAGAGACAGATGAGACCATGCTAAACAGAGAGACAGATGAGACCATGCTAAACAGAGAGACAGATGAGACCATGCTAAACAGAGAGACAGATGAGACCATGCTAAACAGAGAGACAGATGAGACCATGCTAAACAGAGAGACAGATGAGACCATGCGCAACAGAGAGACAGATGAAACCATGCTAAACAGAGAGACAGATGAGGCCATGCTAAAAAGAGACAAATGAGACCATGCTAAAAGGAGACAGATGAGACCATGCTAAACAGAGAGACAGATGAGACCATGCTAAACAGAGAGACAGATGAGACCATGCTAAACAGAGAGACAGATGAGACCATGCTAAACAGAGAGACAGATGAGACCATGCTAAACAGAGAGACAGATGAGACCATGCTAAACAGAGAGACAGATGAGACCATGCAGATGAGAAACAGAGACAGATGAGACCACAGATGAGACCATGCTAAACAGAGAGACAGATGAGACCATGCTAAACAGAGAGACAGATGAGACCATGCTAAACAGAGAGACAGATGAGACCATGCTAAACAGAGAGACAGATGAGACCATGCTAAACAGAGAGACAGATGAGACCATGCTAAACAGAGAGACAGATGAGACCATGCTAAACAGAGAGACAGATGAGACCATGCTAAACAGAGAGACAGATGAGACCATGCTAAACAGAGAGACAGATGAGACCATGCTAAACAGAGAGACAGATGAGACCATGCTAAACAGAGAGACAGATGAGACCATGCTAAACAGAGAGACAGATGAGACCATGCTAAACAGAGAGACAGATGAATGCTAAACAGAGAGACAGATGAGACCATGCTAAACAGAGAGACAGATGAGACCACTAAACAGAGAGACAGATGAGACCATGCTAAACAGAGAGACAGATGAGACCATGAGAGACAGATGAGACCATGCTAAACAGAGAGACAGATGAGACCATGCTAAAAAAGAGACAGATGAGACCATGCTAAACAGAGAGACAGATGAGACCATGCTAAACAGACAGAGAGACAGATGAGACCATGCTAAACAGAGACAGATGAGACCATGCTAAACAGAGAGACAGATGAGACCATGCTAAACAGAGAGACAGATGAGACCATGCTAAACAGAGAGACAGATGAGACCAACAGAAACAGAGAGACAGATGAGACCAGACCATGCTAAACAGAGAGACAGATGAGACCATGCTAAACAGAGAGACAGATGAGACCATGCTAAACAGAGAGACAGATGAGACCATGCTTTACAGAGAGACAGATGAGACTATGCTTTAGAGAGAGACAGATGAGACCATGCTAAACAGAGAGACAGATTAGACCAAGCTAAACAGAGAGACAGATGAGACCATGCTAAACAGAGAGACAGATGATAACATGCTAAACAGAGAGACAGATGAGACCATGCTAAACAGAGAGACAGATGAGACCATGCTAAACAGAGACACCGATGAGACCATACTAAACAGAGAGACAGATTAGACCATGCTAAACAGAGAGACAGATGAGACCATGCTAAACAGAGACAGATGAGACCATGCTAAACAGAGAGACCATGCTTTACTGATTGACAGATGAGACCATGCTTTACAGAGAGACAGATGAGACTATGCTTTAGAGAGAGACAGATGAGACCATGCTAAACAGAGAGACAGATTAGACCAAGCTAAACAGAGAGACAGATGAGACCATGCTAAACAGAGAGACAGATGAGACCATGCTAAACAGAGAGACAGATGAGACCATGCTAAACAGAGAGACCATGCTAAACAGAGAGACAAATGAGACCATGCTAAACAGAGAGACAGATGAGACCATGCTAAACAGAGAGACAGATGATACCATGCTAAACAGAGAGACAGATGAGACCATGCCAAACAGAGAGACAGATGAGACCATGCTAAACAGAGAGACAGATGAAACCATGCTAAACAGAGAGACAGATGAGACCATGATCAACAGAGAGACAGATGAGACCATGCTCAACAGAGAGACAGATGAGATCATGCTAAACAGAGAGACAGATGAGGCCGTGCTAAAAAGAGACAAATGAGACCATGCTAAAAGGAGACAGATGAGACCATGCTAAACAGAGAGACCATGCTAAACAGAGAGACAGATGAGACCATGCTAAAAAGGGACAAATGAGACCTTGCTAAAAATAGACAGATGAGACCATGCTAAACAGAGAGACAGATGAGACCATAATAAACAGAGAGACAGATGAGACCATGCTTTACAGAGAGACAGATGAGACCATGCTAAACAGAGAGACAGATGAGACCATGCTAAACAGAGAGACAGATGAGACCATGCTAAACAGAGAGACAGATGAGACCATGCTAAACAGAGAGACAGATGAGACCATGCTAAACAGAGAGACAGATGAGACCATGCTAAACAGAGAGACAGATGAGACCATGCTAAACAGAGAGACAGATGAGACCATGCTAAACAGAGAGACAGATGAGACCATGCTAAACAGAGAGACAGATGAGACCATGCTAAACAGAGAGACAGATGAGACCATGCTCAAAAATAGACAGATGAGACCATGCTAAACAGAGAGACCATGAGAGAGACAGATGAGACCATGCTAAACAGAGAGACAGATGAGACCATGCTAAACAGAGAGACAGATTAGACCATGCTAAACAGAGAGACAGATGAGACCATAATAAACAGAGAGACCATGCTTTACTGAGAGACAGATGAGACCATGCTTTACAGAGAGACAGATGAGACCATGCTTTACAGAGAGACAGATGAGACCATGCTAAACAGAGAGACAGATGAGACCATGCTAAAAAGAGACAGATGAGACCATGCTAAAAAGAGACAGATGAGACCATGCTAAACAGAGAGACCATACTAAACAGAGAGACCATGCTAAACAGAGAGACAGATGAGACCATGCTAAACAGAGACAGATGAGACCATGCTAAACAGAGAGACAGATGAGACCATGCTAAACAGAGAGACAGATGAGACCATGCTAAACAGAGAGACAGATGAGACCATGCTAAACAGAGAGACAGATGAGACCATGCTAAACAGAGAGACAGATGAGACCATGCTAAAAAGAGACAGATGAGACCATGCTAAAAAGAGACAGATGAGACCATGCTAAACAGAGAGACAGATGAGACCATGCTAAACAGAGAGACAGATGAGACCATGCTAAACAGAGAGACAGATGAGACCATGCTAAACAGAGAGACAGAAGAAACCATGCTAAACCAGATGAGACCATGCTAAACAGAGACAGATGAGACCATGCTAAACAGAGAGACAGATGAGACCATGCTAAACAGAGAGACAGATGAGACCATGCTAAACAGAGAGACAGATGAGACCATGCTAAACAGAGAGACAGATGAGACCATGCTAAACAGAGAGACAGATGAGACCATGCTAAACAGAGAGACAGATGAGACCATGCTAAACAGAGAGACAGATGAGACCATGCTAAACAGAGAGACAGATGAGACCATGCTAAAAAGAGACAAATGAGACCATGCTAAAAATAGACAGATGAGACCATTAGAAACAGAGTGACCATGCTTTACTGATTGACAGATGAGACCATGCTTTACAGAGAGACAGATGAGACCATGCTAAACAGAGAGACAGATGAGACCATGCTAAACAGAGAGACAGATTAGACCATGCTAAACAGAGAGACAGATGAGACCATGCTAAACAGAGAGACAGATGAAACCATGCTAAACAGAGAGACAGATGAGACCATGCTAAACAGAGAGACAGATGAGACCATGCTAAACAGAGAGACAGATGAGACCATGCTAAACAGAGAGACAGATGAGACCATGCTAAACAGAGAGACAGATGAGACCATGCTAAACAGAGAGACAGATGAGACCATGCTAAACAGAGAGACAGATGAGACCATGCTAAACAGAGAACAGAGAGACCATGCTAAACAGAGAGACAGATGAGACCATGCTAAACAGAGAGACAGATGAGACCATGCTAAACAGAGAGACAGATGAGACCATGCTAAACAGAGAGACAGATGAGACCATGCTAAACAGAGAGACAGATGAGACCATGCTAAACAGAGAGACAGATGAGACCATGCTAAACAGAGACAGATGAGACCATGCTAAACAGAGAGACAGATGAGACCATGCTAAACAGAGACAGATGAGACCATGCTAAACAGAGAGACAGATGAGACCATGCTAAACAGAGAGACAGATGAGACCATGCTAAACAGAGAGACAGATGAGACCATGCTAAACAGAGAGACAGATGAGACCATGCTAAACAGAGAGACAGATGAGACCATGCTAAACAGAGAGACAGATGAGACCATGCTAAACAGAGAGACAGATGAGACCATGCTAAACAGAGAGACAGATGAGACCATGCTAAACAGAGAGACAGATGAGACCATGCTAAACAGAGAGACAGATGAGACCCAGAGACAGATGAGACCATGCTAAACAGAGACAGATGAGACCAGCTAAACAGAGAGACAGATGAGACCATGCTAAACAGAGAGACAGATGAGACCATGCTAAACAGAGAGACAGATGAGACCATGCTAAACAGAGAGACAGATGAGACCATGCTAAACAGAGAGACAGATGAGACCATGCTAAACAGAGAGACAGATGAGACCATGCTAAACAGAGAGACAGATGAGACCATGCATGACAGATGAGACCATGCTAAGAGACAGAGAGAGATGAGACCATGCTAAACAGAGAGACAGATGAGACCATGCTAAACAGAGAGACAGATGAGACCATGCTAAACAGAGAGACAGATGAGACCATGCTAAACAGAGAGACAGATGAGACCATGCTAAACAGAGAGACAGATGAGACCATGCTAAACAGAGAGACCATGCTAAACAGAGAGACAGATGACACCATGCTCAACAGAGAGACAGATGATACCATGCTAAACAGAGAGACAGATGAGACCATGCTAAACAGAGAGACAGATGAGACCATGCTAAACAGAGAGACAGATGAGACCATGCTAAACAGAGAGACAGATGAGACCATGCTAAACAGAGAGACAGATGAGACCATGCTAAACAGAGAGACAGATGAGACCATGCTAAACAGAGAGACAGATGAGACCATGCTAAACAGAGAGACAGATGAGACCATGCTAAACAGAGACAGATGAGACCATGCTAAACAGAGAGACAGATGAGACCAAGCTAAACAGAGAGACAGATGAGACCATGCTAAAAAGAGACAGATGAGACCATGCTAAACAGAGAGACCATGCTAAACAGAGAGACAAATGAGACCATGCTAAACAGAGAGACAGATGAGACCATGCTAAACAGAGAGACAGATGAGACCATGCTAAACAGAGAGACAGAGACAGAGATGAGACCATGCTAAACAGAGAGACAGATGAGACCATGCTAAACAGAGAGACAGATGAGACCATGCTAAACAGAGAGACAGATGAGACCATGCTAAACAGAGAGACAGATGAGACCATGCTAAACAGAGAGACAGATGAGACCATGCTAAACAGAGAGACAGATGAGACCATGCTAAACAGAGAGACAGATGAGACCATGCTAAACAGAGAGACAGATGAGACCATGCTAAACAGAGAGATGAGAGATGAGACCATGCTAAAAGAGAGACAGATGAGACCATGCTAAACAGAGAGACAGATGAGACCATGCTAAACAGAGAGACAGATGAGACCATGCTAAACAGAGAGACAGATGAGACCATGCTAAACAGAGAGACAGATGAGACCATGCTAAACAGAGAGACAGATGAGACCATGCTAAACAGAGAGACAGATGAGACCATGCTAAACAGAGAGACAGATGAGACCATGCTAAAAAGAGACAAATGAGACCATGCTAAAAAGAGACAGATGAGACCATGCTAAACAGAGAGACAGATGAGACCATGCTAAACAGAGAGACAGATGAGACCATGCTAAACAGAGAGACAGATGAGACCATGCTAAACAGAGAGACAGATGAGACCATGCTAAACAGAGAGACAGATGAGGCCATGCTAAAAAGAGAGACATGAGACCATGCTAAACAGAGAGACAGATGAGACCATGCTAAACAGAGAGACAGATGAGACCATGCTAAACAGAGAGACAGATGAGACCATGCTAAACAGAGAGACAGATGAGACCATGCTAAACAGAGACAGATGAGACCATGCTAAAAACAGAGACAGATGAGACCATGCTAAACAGAGAGACAGATGAGACCATGCTAAACAGAGAGACAGATGAGACCATGAGACAGATGAGACCATGCTAAAACAGACAGATGAGACCATGCTAAACAGAGAGACAGATGAGACCATGCTAAACAGAGAGACAGATGAGACCATGCTAAACAGAGAGACAGATGAGACCATGCTAAACAGAGAGACAGATGAGACCATGCTAAACAGAGAGACAGATGAGACCATGCTAAACAGAGAGACAGATGAGACCATGCTAAACAGAGAGACAGATGAGACCATGCTAAACAGAGAGACAGATGAGACCATGCTAAAAGACAGATGAGACCATGCTAAACAGAGAGACAGATGAGACCTAAACAGAGAGACAGATGAGACCATGCTAAACAGAGAGACAGATGAGACCATGCTAAACAGAGAGACAGATGAGACCATGCTAAACAGAGAGACAGATGAGACCATGCTAAACAGAGAGACAGATGAGACCATGCTAAACAGAGAGACAGATGAGACCATGCTAAACAGAGAGACAGATGAGACCATGCTAAACAGAGAGACAGATGAGACCATGCTAAACAGAGAGACAGATGAGACCATGCTAGAGACAGATGAGACCATGCTAAACAGAGAGACAGATGAGACCATGCTAAACAGAGAGACAGATGAGACCATGCTAAACAGAGAGACAGATGAGACCATGCTAAACAGAGAGACAGATGAGACCATGCTAAACAGAGAGACAGATGAGACCATGCTAAACAGAGAGACAGATGAGACCATGCTAAACAGAGAGACCATGCTAAACAGAGAGACCATGCTAAACAGAGAGACAGATGAGACCATGCTAAACAGAGAGACAGATGAGACCATGCTAAACAGAGAGACAGATGAGACCATGCTAAACAGAGACAGATGAGACCATGCTAAACAGAGAGACAGATGAGACCATGCTAAACAGAGAGACAGATGAGACCATGCGAAACAGAGAGACCATGCTAAACAGAGAGACAGATGAGATCATGCTAAACAGAGAGACAGATGAGACCATGCTAAACAGAGAGACAGTTGAGACCATGCCAAACAGAGAGACAGATGAGACCATGCTAAAGAGAGACAGATGAGACCATGCTAAACAGAGAGACAGATGAGACCATGCTAAACAGAGAGACAGATGAGACCATGAGACCATGCTAAACAGAGAGACAGATGAGACCATGCTAAACAGAGAGACAGATGAGACCATGCTAAACAGAGAGACAGATGAGACCAGACAGATGAAACCATGCTAAAGAGACAGATGAGACCATGCTAAACAGAGAGACAGATGAGACCATGCTAAACAGAGAGACAGATGAGACCATGCTAAACAGAGAGACAGATGAGACCATGCTAAACAGAGAGACAGATGAGACCATGCTAAACAGAGAGACAGATTAGACCATGCTAAACAGAGAGACAGATGAGACCATGCTAAACAGAGAGACAGATGAGACCATGCTAAACAGAGAGACAGATGAGACCATGCTAAACAGAGAGACAGATGAGACCATGCTAAAAAGAGACAGATGAGACCATGCTAAACAGAGAGACAGATGAGACCATGCTAAACAGAGAGACAGATGAGACCATGCTAAACAGAGAGACAGATGAGACCATGCTAAACAGAGAGACAGATGAGACCATGCTAAACAAGACAGATGAGACCATGCTAAACAGACAGAGACAGATGAGACCATGCTAAACAGAGAGACAGATGAGACCATGCTAAACAGAGAGAGATGAGACCATGCTAAACAGAGAGACAGATGAGACCATGCTAAACAGAGAGACAGATGAGACCATGCTAAACAGAGAGACAGATGAGACCATGCTAAACAGAGAGACAGATGAGACCATGCTAAACAGAGAGACAGATGAGACCATGCTAAACAGAGAGACAGATGAGACCATGCTAAACAGAGAGACAGATGAGACCATGCTAAACAGAGAGACAGATGAGACGATGCCAAACAGAGAGACAGATGAGACCATGCTAAACAGAGAGACAGATGAGACCATGCCAAACAGAGAGACAGATGAGACCATGCTAAACAGAGAGACAGATGAGGCCATGCTAAAAAGAGACAAATGAGACCATGCTAAAAGGAGACAGATGAGACCATGCTAAACAGAGAGACAGATGAGACCATGCTAAACAGAGAGACAGATGAGACCATGCTAAACAGAGACAGATGAGACCATGCTAAACAGAGAGAGATGAGACCATGCTAAACAGAGAGACAGATGAGACCATGCTAAACAGAGAGACAGATGAGACCATGCTAAACAGAGAGACAGATGAGACCATGCTAAACAGAGAGACAGATGAGACCATGCTAAAAAGAGACAGATGAGACCATGCTAAACAGAGAGACAGATGAGACCATGCTAAACAGAGAGACAGATGAGACCATGCTAAACAGAGAGACAGATGAGACCATGCTAAACAGAGAGACAGATGAGACCATGCTAAACAGAGAGACAGATGAGACCATGCTAAACAGAGAGACAGATGAGACCATGCTAAACAGAGAGACAGATGAGACCATGCTAAACAGAGAGACAGATGAGACCATGAGACCATAAACAGAGAGACAGATGAGACCATGCAGAGAACAGATGAGACCATGCTAAACAGAGAGACATGCTAAACAGAGAGACAGATGAGACCATGCTAAACAGAGAGACAGATGAGACCATGCTAAACAGAGAGACAGATGAGACCATGCTAAACAGAGAGACAGATGAGACCATGCTAAACAGAGAGACAGATGAGACCATAAACAGAGAGACAGATGAGACCATGCTAAACAGAGAGACAGATGAGACCATGCTAAACAGAGAGACAGATGAGACCATGCTAAACAGAGAGACAGATGAGACCATGCTAAACAGAGACAGATGAGACCATGCTAAACAGAGAGACAGATGAGACCATGCTAAACAGAGTGACAGATGAGACCATGCTAAACAGAGAGACAGATGAGACCATGCTAAACAGAGAGACAGATTAGACCATGCTAAACAGAGAGACAGATGAGACCATGCTAAACAAGAGACAGAGACCATGAGACAGATGAGACCATGCTAAACAGAGAGACCATGCTAAACAGAGAGACAGATGAGACCATGCCAAACAGAGAGACGGATGAGACCATGCTAAACAGAGAGACAGATGAGACCATGCTAAACAGAGAGACAGATGAGACCATGCTAAACAGAGAGACAGATGAGACTATGCTAAACAGAGAGACCATACTAAACAGAGAGACCATGCTAAACAGAGAGACAGATGAGACCATGCTAAACAGAGACAGATGAGACCATGCTAAACAGAGAGACAGATGAGACCATGCTAAACAGAGAGACAGATGAGACCATGCTAAACAGAGAGACAGATGAGACCATGCTAAACAGAGAGACAGATGAGACCATGCTAAACAGAGAGACAGATGAGACCATGCTAAACAGAGAGACCATGCTAAACAGAGAGACAGATGAGACCATGCTAAACAGAGAGACAGATGAGACCATGCTAAACAGAGAGACAGATGAGACCATGCTAAACAGAGAGACAGATGAGACCATGCCAAACAGAGAGACAGATGAGACCATGCTAAACAGAGACAGATGAGACCATGCTAAACAGAGAGACAGATGAGACCATGCTAAACAGAGAGACAGATGAGACCATGCTAAACAGAGAGACAGATGAGACCATGCTAAACAGAGAGACAGATGAGACCATGCTAAACAGAGAGACAGATGAGACCATGCTAAACAGAGAGACAGATGAGACCATGCTAAACAGAGAGACAGATGAGACCATGCTAAACAGAGAGACAGATGAGACCATGCTAAACAGAGAGACAGATGAGACCATGCTAAACAGAGAGACAGATGAGACCATGCTAAACAGAGAGACAGATGAGACCATGCTAAACAGAGAGACAGATGAGACCATGCTAAACAGAGAGACAGATGAGACCATGCTAAAAAGAGACAAATGAGACCATGCTAAAAGAGACAGAACAGAGAGACAGAGAGACAGATGAGACCATGCTAAACAGAGAGACAGATGAGACCATGCTAAACAGAGAGACAGATGAGACCATGCTAAACAGAGAGACAGATGAGACCATGCTAAACAGAGAGACAGATGAGACCATGCTAAACAGAGAGACAGATGAGACCATGCTAAACAGAGAGACAGATGAGACCATGCTAAACAGAGAGACAGATGAGACCATGCTAAACAGAGAGACAGATGAGACCATGCTAAACAGAGAGACAGATGAGACCATGCTAAACAGAGAGACAGATGAGACCATGCTAAACAGAGAGACAGATGAGACCATGCTAAACAGAGACAGATGAGACCATGCTAAACAGAGACAGATGAGACCATGCTAAACAGAGAGACAGATGAGACCATGCTAAACAGAGACAGATGAGACCATGCTAAACAGAGAGACAGATGAGACCATGCTAAACAGAGACAGATGAGACCATGCTAAACAGAGACAGATGAGACCATGCTAAACAGAGACAGATGAGACCATGCTAAACAGAGAGACAGATGAGACCATGCTAACCAGAGACAGATGAGACCATGCTAAACAGAGAGACAGATGAGACCATGCTAAAAAGAGACAGATGAGACCATGCTAAACAGAGAGACAGATGAGACCATGCTAAACAGAGACAGATCAGACCATGCTAAACAGAGAGACAGATGAGACCATTCTAAACAGAGAGACAGATGAGACACTTCTAAACAGAGAGACAGATGAGACCATGCTAAACAGAGAGACAGATGAGCCCATGCTAAACAGAGAGACAGAAGAAACCATGCTAAATAGAGAGACAGATGAGACCATGCTAAAAAGAGACAGATGAGACCATGCTAAACAGAGAGACAGATGAGACCATGCTAAACAGAGAGACAGATGAGACCATGCTAAACAGAGAGACAGATGAGACCATGCTAAACAGAGAGACAGATGAGACCATGCTAAACAGAGAGACCATGCTAAACAGAGAGACAGATGAGACCATGCTAAACAGAGAGACAGATGAGACCATGCTAAACAGAGAGACAGATGAGACCATGCTAAACAGAGAGACCATGCTAAACAGAGAGACAGATGAGACCATGCTAAACAGAGAGACAGATGAGACCATGCTAAACAGAGAGACAGATGAAACCATGCTAAACAGAGAGACAGATGAGGCCATGCTAAAAAGAGACAAATGAGACCATGCTAAAAGGAGACAGATGAGACCATGCTAAACAGAGAGACAGATGAGACCATGCTAAACAGAGAGACAGATGAGACCATGCTAAACAGAGAGACAGATGAGACCATGCTAAACAGAGAGACAGATGAGACCATGCTAAACAGAGAGACAGATGAGACCATGCTAAACAGAGAGACAGATGAGACCATGCTAAACAGAGAGACAGATGAGACCATGCTAAACAGAGACAGATGAGACCATGCTAAACAGAGAGACAGATGAGACCATGAGACAGATGAGACCATGCTAAACAGAGAGACAGATGAGACCATGCTAAACAGAGAGACAGATGAGACCATGCTAAAAAGAGACAGATGAGACCATGCTAAACAAAGAGACAGATGAGACCATGCTAAAAAGAGACAGATGAGACCATGCTAAAAAGAGACAGATGAGACCATGCTAAACAGAGAGACAGATGAGACCATGCTAAACAGAGAGACAGATGAGACCATGCTAAACAGAGAGACAGATGAGACCATGCTAAACAGAGAGACAGATGAGACCATGCTAAACAGAGAGACAGATGAGACCATGCTAAACAGAGAGACAGATGAGACCATGCTAAACAGAGAGACAGATGAGACCATGCTAAACAGAGAGACAGATGAGACCATGCTAAACAGAGAGACAGATGAGACCATGCTAAACAGAGACAGATGAGACCATGCTAAACAGAGAGATGAGACCATGCTAAACAAACAGATGAGACCATGCTAATGATGACCATGCTAAACAGAGAGACAGATGAGACCATGCTAAACAGAGAGACAGATGAGACCATGCTAAACAGAGAGACAGATGAGACCATGCTAAACAGAGAGACAGATGAGACCATGCTAAAGAGAGACAGAGAGACAGATGCTAAACAGAGAGACAGATGAGACCATGCTAAACAGAGAGACAGATGAGACCATGCTAAACAGAGAGACTAAGACCATGCTAAACAGAGAGACAGAGACCAGACAGATGAGACCATGCTAAACAGAGAGAGACAGATGAGACCATGCTAAACAGAGAGACAGATGAGACCATGCTAAACAGAGACAGATGAGACCATGCTAAACAGAGAGACAGATGAGACCCAAACAGAGAGACAATGAGAGAGACAGATGAGACCATGCTAAACAGAGAGACAGATGAGACCATGCTAAACAGAGAGACAGATGAGACAAACAGAGACAGATGAGACCATGCTAAACAGAGAGACAGATGAGACCATGCTAAACAGAGAGACAGATGAGACCATGCTAAACAGAGAGACAGATGAGACCATGCTAAACAGAGAGACAGATGAGACCATGCTAAACAGAGAGACAGATGAGACCATGCTAAAAGAGAGACAGATGAGACCATGCTAAATGAGACCATGCTAAACAGAGAGACAGATGAGACCATGCTAAACAGAGAGACAGATGAGACCATGCTAAACAGAGAGACAGATGAGACCATGCTAAACAGAGAGACAGATGAGACCATGCCAAACAGAGAGACAGATGAGACCATGCTAAACAGAGAGACAGATGAGACCATGCTAAACAAAGAGACAAATGAGACCATGCTAAAAAGAGACAGATGAGACCATGCTAAAAAGAGACAGATGAGACCATGCTAAAAAGAGACAGATGAGACCATGCTAAACAGAGAGACAGATGAGACCATGCTAAACAGAGAGACAGATGAGACCATGCTAAACAGAGAGACAGATGAGACCATGCTAAACAGAGAGACAGATGAGACCATGCTAAACAGAGAGACAGATGAGACCATGCTAAACAGAGAGACAGATGAGACCATGCTAAACAGAGAGACAGATGAGACCATGCAGAGAGACAAACAGAGAGACAGATGAGACCATGCTAAACAGAGAGACAGATGAGACCATGCTAAAAGAGAGACAGATGAGACCATGCTAAACAGAGAGACAGATGAGACCATGCTAAACAGAGAGACAGATGAGACCATGCTAAAAGAGAGACAGATGAGACCATGCTAAACAGAGAGACAGATGAGACCATGCTAAACAGAGAGACAGATGAGACCATGCTAAACAGAGAGACAGATGAGACCATGCTAAACAGAGAGACAGATGAGACCATGCTAAACAGAGAGACAGATGAGACCATGCTAAAGAGAGACAGATGAGACCATGATGAGAGATGAGACCATGCTAAGACAGATGAGACCATGACAGATGAGACCATTCTAAACAGAGAGACAGATGAGACCATGCTAAACAGAGAGACAGATGAGACCATGCTAAACAGAGAGACAGATGAGACCATGCTAAAAGGAGACAGATGAGACCATGCTAAACAGAGAGACAGATGAGACCATGCTAAACAGAGACAGATGAGACCATGCTAAACAGAGAGACAGATGAGACCATGCTAAACAGAGAGACAGATGAGACCATGCTAAACAGAGACAGATGAGACCATGCTAAAAAGAGACAGATGAGACCATGTAAACAGAGAGACAGATGAGACCATGCTAAACAGAGAGACAGATGAGACCATGCTAAAACAGAGAGACAGATGAGACCATGCTAAACAGAGAGACAGATGAGACCATGCTAAACAGAGAGACAGATGAGACCATGCTAAACAGAGAGACAGATGAGACCATGCTAAACAGAGAGACAGATGAGACCATGCTAAACAGAGAGACAGATGAGACCATGCTAAACAGAGAGACAGATGAGACCATGCTAAACAGAGAGACAGATGAGACCATGCTAAACAGAGAGACAGATGAGACCATGCTAAACAGAGAGACAGATGAGACCATGCTAAACAGAAACAGATGAGACAGACAGATGAGACCATGCTAAACAGAGAGACAGATGAGACCATGCTAAACAGAGAGACAGATGAGACCATGCTAAACAGAGAGACAGATGAGACCATGCTAAACAGAGAGACAGATGAGACCATGCTAAACAGAGAGACAGATGAGACCATGCTAAACAGAGAGACAGATGAGACCATGCTAAACAGAGAGACAGAGAGACAGATGAGACCATGCTAAACAGAGAGACAGATGAGACCATGCGAAACAGAGAGACAGATGAGACCATGCTAAACAGAGAGACAGATGAGATCATGCTAAACAGAGAGACAGATGAGACCATGCTAAACAGAGAGACAGATGAGACCATTCTAAACAGAGACAGATGAGACCATGCTAAACAGAGAGATAGATGAGACCATGCTAAACAGAGTGACAGATGAGACCATGCTAAACAGACAGACATATGAGACCATGCTAAACAGAGAGACAGATTAGACCATGCTAAACAGAGTGACAGATGAGACCATGCTAAACAGAGAGACAGATGAGACCATGCGAAACAGAGAGACAGATGAGACCATGATAAACAGAGAGACAGATGAGACCATGCTAAACAGAGAGACAGATGAGACCATGCTAAACAGAGAGACAGATGAGACCATGCTAAACAGAGAGACAGATGAGACCATGCTAAACAGAGAGACAGATGAGACCATGCTAAACAGAGAGACAGATGAGACCATGCTAAACAGAGAGACAGATGAGACCATGCTAAACAGAGAGACAGATGAGACCATGCTAAACAGAGAGACAGATGAGACCATGCTAAACAGAGAGACAGATGAGACCATGCTAAACAGAGAGACAGATGAGACCATGCTAAACAGAGAGACAGATGAGACCATGCTAAACAGAGAGACAGATGAGACCATGCTAAACAGAGAGACAGAGACCATAAACAGAGAGACAGATGAGACCATGCTAAACAGAGAGACAGAGAGAGAGACCATGCTAAACAGAGAGACAGATGAGACCATGCTAAACAGAGAGACAGATGAGACCATGCTAAACAGAGAGACAGATTAGACCATGCTAAACAGAGAGACAGATGAGACCATGCTAAACAGAGAGACAGATGAGACCATGCTAAACAGAGAGACAGATGAGACCATGCTAAACAGAGAGACAGATGAGACCATGCTAAACAGAGAGACAGATGAGACCATGCTAAACAGAGAGACAGATGAGACCATGCTAAACAGAGAGACAGATGAGACCATGCTAAAAAGAGACAGATGAGACCATGCTAAAAAGAGACAGATGAGACCATGCTAAACAGAGAGACAGATGAGACCATGCTAAACAGAGAGACAGATGAGACCATGCTAAACAGAGAGACAGATGAGACCATGCTAAACAGAGACAGATGAGACCATGCTAAACAGAGAGACAGATGAGACCATGCTAAACAGAGAGACAGATGAGACCATGCTAAACAGAGACAGATGAGACCATGCTAAACAGAGAGACAGATGAGACCATGCTAACCAGAGACAGATGAGACCATGCTAAAGAGAGACAGATGAGACCATGAGCTAAACAGAGAGACAGATGAGACCATGCTAAACAGAGAGACAGATGAGACAGATGAGACTCATGCTAAACAGAGAGACAGATGAGACCATGCTAAACAGAGAGACAGATGAGACCATGCTAAACAGAGAGACAGATGAGACCATGCTAAACAGAGAGACAGATGAGACCATGCTAAACAGAGAGACAGATGAGACCATGCTAAACAGAGAGACAGATGAGACCATGCTAAACAGAGACAGATGAGACCATGCTAAACAGAGAGACAGATGAGACCATGCTAAACAGAGAGACAGATGAGACCATGCTAAACAGAGAGACAGATGAGACCATGCTAAAAAGAGACAGATGAGACCATGCTAAAAAGAGACAGATGAGACCATGCTAAACAGAGAGACAGATGAGACCATGCTAAACAGAGAGACAGATGAGACCATGCTAAACAGAGAGACAGATGAGACCATGCTAAACAGAGAGACAGATGAGACCATGCTAAACAGAGAGACAGATGAGACCATGCTAAACAGAGAGACAGATGAGACCATGCTAAACAGAGAGACAGATGAGACCATGCTAAACAGAGAGACAGATGAGACCATGCTAAACAGAGAGACAGATGAGACCATGCTAAACAGAGAGACCATGCTAAACAGAGAGACAGATGAGACCATGCTAAACAGAGAGACAGATGAGACCATGCTAAACAGAGAGACAGATGAGACCATGCTAAACAGAGAGACAGATGAGACCATGCTAAACAGAGAGACAGATGAGACCATGCTAAACAGAGAGACAGATGAGACCATGCTAAACAGAGAGACAGATGAGACCATGCTAAACAGAGAGACAGATGAGACCATGCTAAACAGAGAGACAGATGAGACCATGCTAAACAGAGAGACAGATGAGACCATGCTAAACAGAGAGACAGATGAGACCATGCTAAACAGAGAGACAGATGAGACCATGCTAAACAGAGAGACAGATGAGACCATGCTAAACAGAGAGACAGATGAGACCATGCTAAACAGACAGAGACAGATGAGACCATGAGACCATGCTAAACAGAGAGACAGATGAGACCATGCTAAACAGAGAGACAGATGAGACCATGCTAAACAGAAAAAGAGAGACCATGCTAAACAGAGAGAGAGACCATGCTAAACAGAGAGACAGATGAGACCATGCTAAACAGAGAGACATGCTAAACAGAGAGACAGATGAGACCATGCTAAACAGAGAGACAGATGAGACCATGCTAAACAGAGAGACAGATGAGACCATGCTAAACAGAGAGACAGATGAGACCATGCTAAACAGAGAGACAGATGAGACCATGCTAAACAGAGACAGATGAGACAGATGAGACCATGCTAAACAGAGAGACAGATGAGACCATGCTAAACAGAGAGACAGAT
Organism: Oncorhynchus tshawytscha; assembly: GCF_018296145.1. Lineage (NCBI taxonomy): Eukaryota > Metazoa > Chordata > Actinopteri > Salmoniformes > Salmonidae > Oncorhynchus > Oncorhynchus tshawytscha. The sequence continues at coordinate 60,199,399 of NC_056431.1, forward strand.
GAGACCATGCTAAACAGAGAGACAGATGAGACCATGCTAAACAGAGAGACAGATGAGACCATGCTAAACAGAGAGACAGATGATGAGACCATGCTAAACAGAGAGACAGATGAGACCATGCTAAACAGACAGAGACAGATGAGACCATGCAAAAGAGACAGATGAGACCATGCTAAACAGAGAGACAGATGAGACCATGCTAAACAGAGAGACAGATGAGACCATGCTAAACAGAGAGACAGATGAGACCATGCTAAACAGAGAGACAGATGAGACCATGCTAAACAGAGAGACAGATGAGACCATGCTAAACAGAGAGACAGATGAGACCATGCTAAACAGAGAGACAGATGAGACCATGCTAAACAGAGAGACAGATGAGACCATGCTAAACAGAGAGACAGATGAGACCATGCTAAACAGAGAGACAGATGAGACCATGCTAAACAGAGAGACAGATGAGACCATGCTAAACAGAGAGACAGATGAGACCATGCTAAACAGAGAGACAGATGAGACCATGCTAAACAGAGAGACAGATGAGACCATGCTAAACAGAGAGACAGATGAGACCATGCTAAACAGAGAGACAGATGAGACCATGCTAAACAGAGAGACAGATGAGACCATGCTAAACAGAGAGACAGATGAGACCATGCTAAAAAGAGACAAATGAGACCATGCTAAAAAGAGACAGATGAGACCATGCTAAACAGAGACAGATGAGACCATGCTAAACAGAGAGAGATGAGACCATGCTAAACAGAGAGACAGAGACCATGCTAAAACAGATGAGAGAGACAGATGAGACCATGCTAAACAGAAGACAGATGAGACCAGCTAAACAGAGAGACAGATGAGACCACCATGCTAAACAGAGAGACAGATGAGACCATGACAGATGAAACCAGCTAAACAGAGACAGATGAGACCACCATGAGACCTGCTAAACAGAGAGACAGATGAGACCATGCTAAACAAGACAGATGAGACCATGCTAAACAGAGAGACAGATGAGACCATGCTAAACAGAGAGACAGATGAGACCATGCTAAACAGAGAGACAGATGAGACCATGCTAAACAGAGACAGATGAGACCATGCTAAACAGAGAGACAGATGAGACCATGCTAAACAGAGAGACAGATGAGACCATGCTAAACAGAGAGACAGATGAGACCATGCTAAACAGAGAGACAGATGAGACCATGCTAAAAGAGAGACAGATGAGACCATGACAGATGAACCAGAGACAGATGAGACCATGCTAAACAGAGAGACAGATGAGACCATGCTAAACAGAGAGACATGAGACCATGCTAAACAGAGAGACAGATGAGACCATGCTAAACAGAGAGACAGATGAGACCATGCTAAACAGAGAGACAGATGAGACCATGCTAAACAGAGAGACAGATGAGACCATGCTAAACAGAGACAGATGAGACCAGCTAAACAGAGAGACAGATGAGACCATGCTAAACAGAGAGACAGAGAGACCATGAGACCATGCTAAACAGAGAGACAGATGAGACCATGCTAAACAGAGACAGATGAGACCATGCTAAACAGAGAGACAGATGAGACCATGCTAAACAGAGAGACAGATGAGACCATGCTAAACAGAGACAGATGAGACCATGCTAAACAGAGAGACAGATGAGACCATGCTAAACAGAGAGACAGATGAGACCATGCTAAACAGAGAACAGAGAGACAGATGAGACCATGCTAAACAGAGACAGATGAGACCATGCTAACCAGAGACAGATGAGACCATGCTAAACAGAGAGACAGATGAGACCATGCTAAATAGAGACAGATTAGACCATGTTAAACAGAGAGACAGATGAGACCATGCTAAACAGAGACAGATGAGACCATGCTTAACAGAGAGACAGGTGAGACCATGCTTTACAGAGTGACAGATTAGACCATGCTAAACAGAGAGACAGATGAGACCATGCTAAACAGAGAGACAGATGAGACCATGCTAAACAGAGACAGATGAGACCATGCTAAACAGAGAGACAGATGAGACCATGCTAAACAGAGACAGATGAGACCATGCTAAACAGAGACAGATGAGACCATGCTAAACAGAGACAGATGAGACCATGCTTAACAGAGAGCCAGATGAGACCATGCTCTACAGAGAATGAACAATGGTTGGAGGGGAGAACACCTGTTCGTTGGTATAGAAACCTTAAAGAGACATTCTCTGTTCTTTCCCTCAGAAAATGTGGCTAATTCATCACACTTGAATGCACTGGTGACCAATCAGGTAATCAGGCAAACTCCGTTTCTGGATGAGTGAGGCATATAGCAAATGGAAATAACTTATTCATAACTCACTCATTGAGATTCGGCACCTAACTTTTACTTTAACTAGAAATAAGTTTTGCATTATCAGACTTCTGAATAATTTGAACCCAGTTGAAAAAGCATTAATTGCAGGTAAGCCTCTCACTCATAATGCTTCTTATTGTTGCTCTCTCATATGAGAATGCAGGCCTTGTAGCTCTGAGAATCAGTATGGCCACTCCTACCTTGAACCATATCAACATGCAGGACTGAGACTGGGATCCAGGTTTAATTGGTCTAATGTAAATGGGAAGCCAAAGGGAAGCATCGGTGGCACACCAGAGGAGAGTGAACACAATGTTATTTTAAGTGGGAAAATGGAGATCAATGTCACACCAACTTGTTGTGAAGTGACGTCTTTTTCACTTCAGCTAACATCCCCCTATCTCTCCCTCTCTTTTGCCCTCTCTCTCTCATTCCCTTTCTCACCCTCTCTAGCCCTTTCTCTCTCCTTCTCTTTCCTGCTCTCTCTTGCTCTCTCTCTCTGTGATTCTGTGATCCTATCGCCCCATTTCTGCCTCCCCCTATACTCAAACAGCTACCATGTCATGCTATCTGACATATCTGAAGTATCTGTAGTGAAACATGTTTCCCTAGAACCAATATAGACCATGCCTATTACAAACTAACAATGATTTAACAGCTAATGCATCAACCATTGACACAGAATGGGGAGTGTTGTGAAGCATATAGTCTGTATGAAGCAGTCACATACTACAGAATATAACCAACTACAGAGGTAAGTTACATGTTATTATTGTATAGCAGTAGTGTGATGTCTCTAGCAATGGTATTGTGTCAGTGTTGTGTAAGTATTGTGTCATTATTGTGTCAGTATTGAGCAGTTCTATGGTGCCAGTGTGCTGACACCACTGAGCCTTGTTAGTGTCTCAGTAGCTGTGTTTAAATATAAATGCTTCCTCAGGCCCCCAGATGATCACTGTGGTCTCAGCTGCAGAGCTTCAGGGACAGTGTGCCTCTAATACACTCATATCAAACACGTAGCAAAGCAGTCTCCATTCTTCGTTTTATTTGAGATGTCCTAATCTACAATATCGTGCATGCATACATTTACACGCAAAACTGTACACACCTTCCACCTCACCCATTTTTGCATTTAAGCTGCCTTGTTGAAGCTGTGCACCTTGACTATGTTCCCTTGAGCCCATTCTTACTCTTTCCATTATTTATCAGCTCTCTGACAAGAGCAGGGAAGCTGATTTCTGTTGTGTTTTAAGATGATGCGCATATGAAAAGAGCCTGTTGCCTGATAAGGTCAGACAAGGAAATGGGAAGCTTGACTTGCCTAGAATGTAAAGAGACCAACTCCCACCGTTTACTGTTCAGCCAAAACTTTTCCTTTAGGATTTGGATTTTGGCTAAGTGCCACAGGACTTATATCTCCATTCTCTGAGCGGGTGTGTCAACAAGGATGTTTTCCATTTTCTTTAATGCCATAAGGGGCCCAGGGATTGAGACAGAGATTTCTGTTCAATGAATGCCATGATGAGGTCGCCTTCTAAAAGCGATAGGTATTTGGATCTCATATAGCATAGGCTACCATCTTATGACGGGGTCTTGCTGTGATGTGTAACCTTCTAGAGGAGAACAACCTCATCTCTAGGTTATTTTCTGATAACATCCCAAATCTCCTCCACCATTTCCTGATGTTCTCTGTTCCTTGAAAACATATGTTGCTGATTCCAGAACAGTAACCTAAGCACTTTCCAGTATTTCACACAGACCCTGTCCCATCCATATAACACCTCCACAAACTAGCCCCATCCCCCAGCTCCCAGCCCCCAGCCCGGATCATGTCCCATTCCATCCCATAGAACACCTCCACAAGCCAGCCCGATCCCTGTCCCATCCCATATAACAACTCCATCCCCCACACCCCCAAGCCCCCGGCCCCCTCCCCCTCCCCAACCTCCATCCCCTGGCCCTAGCCTCCATCCCTCCAGCCCCATCCCCTAGCCTCCATTCCCCACAGCCCTATCCAGCCCTAGCCCCATCCTCCAGCTCCATCTTCCAGCACCTTCCCGCATCCCTAGCCTCCATCCCCCAGCCTCCATCCCTCACCCTCCATCTCCCCAGCCTCCATCCCTCACCCTCCATCTCCCAGCCTCCATCTTCTAGCCTCCATCTCCCAGCCTCCATCCCTCACCCTCCATCTCCCACCCTCTATCTCCCAGCCTCCATCTCCCAGCCTCCATCCCTCACCCTCCATCTCCCAGCCTCCATTTCCCAGCCTCCATCCCCCAGCCTCCATCCCTCAGCCTCCATCTCCCACCTCCATCCCTCACCCTCCATCTCCCAGCTGCCATCTCCCAGCCTCCATCTCCCAGCCTCCATCCCTCACCCTCCATCTCCCAGCCTCCATCTCCCAGCCTCCATCCCTCACCCTCCATCTCCCAGCCTCCATCTCCCAGTCTCCATCTCCCAGCCTCCATCCCTCACCCTCCATCTCCCAGACTCCATTGTCCAGCCTCCATCCCTCACCCTCACCCTCCATCTCCCAGCCTCCATCTCCCAGCCTCCATCTCCCAGCCTCCATCTCCCAGCCTGATTGTGTGTCATTGTCCCTCTACAGGGTGCTCTCCAGCCCAGACGATGAATCTTCTCTCTCTGCTCATCTCTTACAGATCTCCCCCATACTGGCCAATGGAAAGTGACATTTTTAGGGAGCGTGTGCGTTCCTGTGCTGACTGCCCGGGATGTTACCCTACACTATTATCTCATGGGTTAGTCATTCAGTGACACCGAACAAACAAGCTGTGTCTGTGTAGCATTCCTGATTGGGCTGACCTCATTTTCCCCTATGGAGACAGTACTGGGGAGAATCAAGAGGGAAACACTATAGTAACACCGTAATGGGCAACCCAAGCCAACACCTCTCAGCTCATATGGGTACGATTGGGACAATATGTTTCCTTAAGTGCCTTTGCCTTTGTTGTTTCTTCCCCTTTAGTTTTCAAAGATCTTCCTGGAATAAAAAAACTATTTCAAAGTGACTCCTCTTGTCAGAAGAAGTTAGTGTGGGATGCTAAACACTAACCGAAGGCCTCGTCCTCCTCCATTTGTTTCCTGGAGAAACAGAGAACGTCTTGTGGTTTTATTAGCGGTGGTGCAGAGGGAATCTAGTGTCTGTCAGAGTGTGTGTCAGGTGTCAGTGAGGGACATAAAGCACACCTGCCTCTTGTCTCTCTGGAGAGAGAGAGAGACCATCCAAATAGACAGGGAGTGTTGAATGAAGTGTTATATAATTTCCCACTGTGTTCATTTTTTTACGCCAGGGTATAAAACCTGTTGCCTTTAATTTAGGGGGCAAGCTTCAACCATAGGGGAGGGACAGCAGTAAACATATGTGTCTGTCACTAGTTGATGGTTATTGGGAGAGAATTGAGACCCCTGTTTATTTGTGATGGAGGCATTGGAGAACCCTTGCTTTGACCTTGAGTTCAAAGTAAACCTCCATATCACAATCTAGAGATGAGCTAGTGCAACTGGTGAGGTCAAGAGTCTCTCTCTCTCTCTCTCCTACTTAAACATAATGGGGGAAAATCCCCACCATTCTATGGAATGGCTAATAAACTTATTTGGATTATTACGTGACCAGACCCTCTCTGGAAGTCAAGAAACAGATGGTGAGTTCCCACAATGCAGCTCTGTGGTGACTCCAACCTTCCCAGACCTGTCACGCAGTTGATGTTACTCACAGTGGCCAGTAGTTGATGTGTAGGCTACTTCTATCAGCACACACACTTTTATTTTTGTGAGATTTTAGTCACATTTTAGTTGTGTCATACCAGTTCATTTACCCCTGTATGATGATGCTGACACCTACATGTACAGTAGTATAATGTGGCCCACGGTATACCTCAGAGAACTGGACTACTCAGCAATTTTACTCTCTCAGTTCCTATTAACTCCCCCAACTTCTCTTTTCCCAACAACTGTTCTCCATCATAAAAACAAGAAAAGAAACTTGTTTTGTTGTTTTTTGCTTTAGCCTTTCCTTGAATAAATTCAGCTAGTTTCCTACTTCAATTATCTTTCAGGGCAGAGACAAGCTCACTAGTGGTGTGCAGGTCAGCTAATATAGAAAATGCCTTGTAGGCTACAGAGAAGGCAGAAATATTTTTGACAGGGGGTGTATGTTTCTGCTTATAATTGCAACAATTTGGTAGGCTATTTCTTAGTCAACATGTTTAAAATTAAATACACGCAGCTTCTCTTCTGTCATTATACAATATCTTGCCCCAGATGACTAAATAAACCCTTGCTCACCAGTCATAAATGATAGAATGAATGCCTCAATCTAGTTGACTTCTGTAAAGTTTTCTCTGTCGTCTCTGCAATAAGATTTGAGATTAAAATCAGTGTCGAGATTTCAGTTTCCATTTAACCCATCTGAACAGGAGGCTTCAGTTCCCTTGATGTGTCATAGGCCTATTTTAAGGCCGTGTTCACATGCTAGTTGGAACTAGGAAACTCAGAAATGTCCGACTTGCTGATTCTTAAACGCTGGACGTGTTTAACAACAACCAGTTATCAAGTCGGGATTTTCCGAGTTGCCTAGTTCCGACTAGCATGTGAACAGGGCAGAAGGCCCCATCTTGTGACTGTCAAATTTGTATAGCACTTCACAATCATCACACATACCGTAGGATTCATCCTCTTTTACCACTTCACAATCATCACACATACCATAGGATTCATCCTCTTTTACCACTTCACAATCATCACACAGACCATAGGATTCATCCTCTTTTACCACTTCACAATCATCACATATACCATAGGATTCATCCTCTTTTACCACTTCACAATCATCACACATACCATAGGATTCATCCTCTTTTACCACTTCACAATCATCACACATACCATAGGATTCATCCTCTTTTACCATTTCACAATCATCACATATACCATAGGATTCATCCTCTTTTACCACTTCACAATCATCACACATACCATAGGATTCATCCTCTTTTACCACTTCACAAAATCTTTCCCAAACATGACTTTTCTGGCCCTTCCATTCTCTTTGTTTTCAACTCTCCATTTTGCAGCTTTTCTCTTACTGAATTAAATTCTGACATTGTCCTTTTTGCCTCAGTGGATCGACATGAACTTTTTCTGCCCATTCCCAAAAACATTTGGCGATTGGCGTGTAGGATATTTGACGCCCGTAAAGTTAGGCCCTAGAGATTAGGCTTACTCACTAATGCCAGATAGCCTAAAAATAATGAAAGAAACCTCAATGTAGCCTATATCAGCCTAGATATAAATATTTCATGACCCTAAACCCCATGGTTATATCCGCGGGGACTGCGGGCTAAAAGTAGGGGCATGTTTTCATGGCTGTCAAGAGAAACCAAAATTACCAAGAAAAAAAGAAAAAAATATATAAATGAATGTATCTTACGTCTCTCTGTGTTTCAGAATGTTCCTTCAATTAGCAAGAGGTTGAATGTATCTCCCCAGAGAAAGCCATCCAAGTGAGCGAAACATCACCCCCTTGTCTCTGTATGTGTAGGCCGTCTATCTGGTCAAGAGTATGACTTGCCACCTGTAGCATTGAATACAAGGGAAGGAAGCCAGCGAGCACTTGGCCACCCTTGATTTTTTGGTATAAAATAAAAGCTCATCAGCATTGAGCTAAATTGAGCGAGCTCAACTGAGAATGGTCCGTGCGCACCAAAAAAAGGGTCAAGGGAAGCCTGTTTGGATTTGGTTTCACTCTAACTACATCGAATGAGAGCAATATGTCATTGACAGACACAACTTCAATTGTTGGATCTTGTTGTGTTGTTGTCAGATGGCTCGCTAAATAAAATTGACCCTTTCCTAAATAACCATGGATTGAGATAGGGATTTGGACTTGTGGTTTTACTTCACTGTACTGGCCAATAATTATAATCGATTCTGATCCAACCATAAATTCCTACATTGTGCCCCTGGCCTGAGAAGATGGAAGTTCAGTATGTAGCTAGATATAGAAGGCTAATGTTAACTAGCTAATGTTTCCCATAGAAAGGAAGTTAGGCTAGTGAGCAAGCACTTTAGCCAGGTAGCCCAGGACATCAAAAAATAAAAGTGTGTACTGTACAACAGAATGATATACTGTTTAGTCAACATGAAAGAGGATGATGGCATTGGCTTTCTTATCAAGTAGGGTGAGTCAACATGTTTTTTCTACTTGCATGAATGCAAGCACAGAAATCAGAACCATGGACAGCCACATCATATTTAGTTTACCTTGATTGGATTAAATAATTTTTTGTATCTTTTAGTTGGGAAGAAGTAGAAGGTGCTCAAGCAGTGTGAGTAGAGGTGCAACCTAAGCATGTGTAGACATCATTGGACAGGAATGTGCGCAATGCTCGCTCACCAGTAAAAATGCGTAGTTTTATTAGAGAAGCTTAAAATGTTGACATTTAGGCCTTTAATGGTCTTCTTCAGGATTCTGAAGGCCTAAATGTCAATCTTTTAAACGTGTCTAATAAAACTATGCATTTTTACTGGTGAGCGAGCATTGTGCACTTTCCTGTCCAATGATAGCCTATATTTTAGTTGTCACTGTATTAGACTAAGCATAGGTGGTTTGATGATGTTGAAATGGTGCTGGAATAGTGGGGGCAGCTCCTGTAACTCTCTGTGGTTCTAAATCAATAGTTGTTTATGTACATAATTTCAAACTTTTGGCAGCTATCTGGCTCCATAGCATGCAGACGCCTTTATGAGTCACCCCGTGCATCACTAAAGCCCACATTGCGCGCCCCCTATTGGCATAGCGGGAAATGTTTCTGTTGAATTCAAAATCCCCCCTTCGCCACGCCCCGCCATTTGTGCTTTCTCACGTGCCTCCAGCATTTGAAAAAGTGTCCCAAACCTCAGGGAGTGAAAATTATTGAAGCTGTCGGAGCTAATTAGACCCTCAGATAGCCACTTCGACGGAGCCAGGAAGGATGCAGGTTTCAGAGCGAAGTGCTATCCCGACACCCACTGTGATATGTTTGGAGTTTGGACAAACTCATACAAAATCATGGAGAGGCGTGGCTAATTACACGTGCATTTGTTTAAGTCTGATTTCGAGACTTGGCACATGTAACAGATTAAATACCTACCATATAAAAATATTACACTTACTGAGGTTTATATTTTGTAAAATGATAGGGGGGGTAAAATCAACAGGAGGGTTGTTCATTTGAATATCATGCTCCTTTTATTATTTAAAAGTGGAACATGAATTGTGTCATTCAAGTCAAAACCTAGTCAGTTGCACAATTAAAATGTGTCATCCGCAGAGCTGCCTTATTCGCCATTCACGTCTCTGGCGCCCGGGGAATAGCTGGTTAACTGTCTTTCTCAGGGGGAGAACAAGACATTTTTACATGGTCAACTCGGAGATTCAATCCAGCAACCTTTCGGTTATTGGCCCAACGCTCCTACCAGCCAGGCTACCTGCTGCCCCGGCGAGTGTGTCCCGAAGTTGATGGGTTCACTGATCCCATCGCCACTCTCTGGAAGTCACCCTCGGAGTTTCATCAGCAACAGTGACAAAGGAGGACCCTCCGAGCGAGTTGGTAGGGGCGAGAGGGTGGTTTGGGATTCACGGTCTGTCTTTGCCCAACCTGCGCTGTCCATGGTGCTGAAACCACTTGTCTGGCGGCGGTTGCTGTCCACGGTGCTTAAAGCCCTCTGCACCGCAGCAACTTTAGCAAATGCAACCAACAGCTTGACTTCGGAAATCCGTATAAAAGGCTATTTAGATGCGTGTGCATTATTTCGAGGAAGAAGAATGGCATCATTAACTAAATGTTAACATGAACCACTGTTAACCTGTGGATCTTAATCAGCTAATCAGCCTTCTACCAAGACACGTGAAAAACATGCAGGTTGGCGGTTATTGCCATGAATCTTGCCCTTGAGGAAGAACTGAGCGATTTCTGCTAGATGGTACAGCTGCGAAGTCAAAGATGGCTTTATCGTAAAAATTCATGAAAACAAAATTGTGCTTTTTGGTCTTAATTTAAGGTTGGGGTTAGGCATTAGGTTCAGGCATTAGGGTTAGGAGTCTGATTAAGGTTAGGGTTAAGGTTAGGGTTAGATTTAACATGAGACTGTATGACTTTGTGGCTGTGCCACTTTTCGACCACCCTGCAGAGCTGCCTCCAGGGCAAGATGACAATAAATGCCAATCTTCGAAAAAACACTCAAACATATTCAAATGTATTTGTTTAAACAATAACGGCATTCAAAGCCAAGTGCAAGCAGAAAATAAAAACATGTGCTTGATGAATAACACATGTTTACCCAGTGGTTGTGAGGGGGCATGCTTTAAAGATCTTAATACAGGATTAGCATGCAGGCGAATTATCATAAGCCATCAGGTCTGTTGTGCTATCTGTTCAGTATATGGACGGGTACCATAGTGGAGTATGATTGCTAAACTGTTGTCCCAGACATCTTCGTAGAACATGAGGTGCTAAGACCCACGTCCCTCCAATATTAATTGGGCGTGAATAGATCAGTGTCGAGGTAAATTAAGCCTTGCAGGCCTTAGTCTGTGCCCCGTAGGACATCCATCTCCAACCGTCCCCACCACAAACACTGACAGTGACACCGGCAGTGACACCCCTGGATGGAGACTGGAGGCGTGAGACAAGAATACAGATTCCCCCGCCTAGGGACAGCCTATTTGTAGTTATAATGTGGAGTGGATGACAGCTCCAGACAGAGTCAGACAAAAACGCAGCGCAATGGCATTCTTAGCTAACACTCCATTAAAAACATGTATTAGGCCACACATTCTAGGCTAAATCTATTGGGAGGGTGGTTAATTTATGGTTAAAATGATATCTATAATCTACAATCTATTTGAAGGATGAATGTGAAATTATTTAATCTTAAACATGACAACAAATTCCACAAATAAACTGACATAATAGAAAACATAATTTATTGAAATACTTATATTCAATGGACGTAGTGTACTGGAATAAGCTACTATATGACATAAAACATTTTTGTAACATACGGACCTTGGTGGAACAATAAATATGACGTCTGACTCCTTACTTCCATCTTTGTTGCTTATTTTTTATACGTATATATTTTAATAGGCTATATATCTTGAGTGGAAACAGACAGATTTTCAAGCAAAATATACCACATCACACGGAAATGTCTTCTGTATACGGGCGAATGGCATGTCTTGGCTCCCCAAACCCCACAAATATACAAACAAATGACGCACAAACCGCTTACAGGGGCGCCCGGACAACGGGCAACTTGCTCTAGGTATGATAGAGTCTAATAATTATAGTACATCCCTGTATGTCTAGATTTAGTCCGGATACAAAATGAAACCGGAAAACGTGCTGTACTTGTTGTTGTTTCCCCCATGCGCCTTGCCTCCGTCCAGCTTGATGTAGATCTCGTCCCCGGAGTCTAGATGAAGCACTACACTGTTGCTGGCGTAGTCATAGTTCTGGTCTGCGTCTTGGGCTATTGCACTGGCGCGGACCTGCGGATAAGATACATTATTAGAGTAGTGAAGGACTTTGCAACATTAATTATTAGGCTATTGACTAACTCGTGTCCACCCTTGACCCAATGTTGAAACATTATAGATGCTCCACTTTGAACCTACCAAACTAATAAAGGACGTCTTGTTTGTTTATGTTGGCAATGTGCATAGGCTAGACAGCTCAAACGGCTCCAGACGGTTTGGTAGGGCTAACCGCTACAGTAGACGACAATGGTCTTGTAAAAACCACCAAGCGATTCGTTTGTCCTTGCTGGTGAATGAAGTGGCCCAAGCCTTTTCATTCACTGACTGAACTCACTGAGTGAGATTAAGTGCAAGGAGTAGATGCCGTTTTAGAGAGACAAGCGCTTTCTGCGCGTAAAAACTCTCCAATATCAATCTGGATCAATGCACAGTGAATGCGGCCGCTCTCCTTCAATTACAGAAGTGTATAGCATATCATGTTGACTTTGCATAAGAGGAAATATAATTGCGTAATATAAGGTATAGCCTACCTGACCGTTTTTGCACAAATCTGCCCACATACTGGTCCCGTCGCCTCCACGCATTAACACATGGTATGTAAAGTAGTAGATCCCGGACACTTCACACGTGAACTTGCCGGTAGACGGGTCGTAATGGTTCCCCAGGTTTGTCACCACGTCGTCGAACCTTAGCACCTCGTATCCCTCGTGGGGGTTTTTCAGACCCACGTAAAATGCGATTTTTGTGCCGCCAATTGCGGAGTCTCGGTCCTCGCCATTCTCGGTCCTAGCGCTACTCACGGTCCCTTTAGCCGTCTCCCCCGTGGTAAGGCCGGGATAACCCGGTTTCCCCGAGTTCCCCCTGTCCCCCGGCGGTCCTCTTGGACCGGGTGGACCCGGTTCGCCTGGCGGACCTCTCGGTCCTGGTTTCCCCGGACGACCCGGATCGCCTTTAGTCCCATGCGAGAACGCCGGGGATGGGATGGCGCTCAGGTCCTGCATGACTTCCAGAGCATTGGCGCTGGGTTTGGGGTTGTATGGATCACATATCATCCTACAGGTGCCCATCATCTCGTAGTGTGCGTCCGTCTTGGATGCTTGGACCAGCAGCGGTATCGCTATGATAAGTGCTAACACCATGACGATGCCAACCACAGCAGCAACAACACGCTTCCTCTGGAGAGTCCGAGAAGCAAGCGCTAAAAAGTCTGTTTTGCTTTGGGAAGTAATGGTGAAAGGTTGTGATTGCGCTCAAATTCAATGCAGAAAAAGCAAGTGCTCCAAAAACGAATCACTCTATTCAAGGAATATTTTAAAAAAAATATGAAAACAACAAATGTGTTGTAACCTTAAGCTTAGTTCACCTTGGGGCGCTTAACGCTGTGCCAGCTTCACTACGCTTCACAGAGTTGACAGGGGAAGTATTCGTTTTGGCATGGCTGGACACTCGCTGGATTTCGGAGCTGAATAGAAAAAGCTTCGAGCGATTTCTGCCCGTTTGCAACAACAGAGGGGAGTAGAGCGGCGCTGACGTAACAGAAGTTGAGGGCAAAGCTTGTTGCCATTTAGTTTAAGACTGCAATAATAATCATGCCATCTATATGTATGAATTATTGAATTATACATCCTCTGCACCTACCAGGAGAATATTAGATCAGAAAGCGTCTCTAATTCTTAAAAGTATAATGGGGGAGGGGTAGGGGGGGTGGTTCTAAGATGACATATGGAATTGTTTTAAAAGCCTCACTAACACTTAAACCCCATTATTGAAATGTTGACAGTGAATTCTCTCCCCTTTATTTCTGATTATTTGAGAGAAGACACATCTACTGTGCTTTCAGAAAGTATTCACAACTCTTTTGACTTTTTCCACGTTGTTCCACATACAACGTTGAACCATCCTCAGTTATCTCCTATTAAACTCGGTTTCCTTCCTCTCCGGCAACTGAGTTAGGAAGGGCGCATTTATCTTTGTAGTGACTGAGTGTATTGATACACCAAACAAAGTGCACCATGCTCAAAATGATATTCAATGTCAGCTTTTTTTTATTTTCACCCATCTACCAATTGTTGCTTTTCTTTGCGAACCATTTGAAAACCTCCCTTGTCTTTGTGGTTGAATCCGTGCTTGAAATTCACTGCTTGACTGAGGGACCTTATGTGAGGACAGATGCTGGGAGACTTGAAGCAAGTACAGGGAGTGAATATTTAATAAATAACCAACATGAAACAAAACAAGGACAGGGGGAGCAAAACGACATGAATTCTGACACGGGGCTGAAATTGAACAATAGACAGATATAGGGGAGGCAATCAATAAGTGAAGGAGTCCAGGTGAGTCCAATGAAGCACTGATGCGCTTAACGATGGTGACATGTGTGCGTAATGATGGGCCACCTGGCGCCCTCGAGCACCAGAGAGGGGGAGCAGGAGTGGGAGCAGGCGTGACACCTTACAGATGATTGTGTGGGTACAGAGATGGGGTAGTCATTTAAAAATCATGTTAAAACCAATTATTGCACACATAGTGACTTATTCTTTTAGATTAGCAAAATTTGGAAAAAGTCAAGGAGTGTGAATACTTTCTGAAGGCACTGTGAGTCCACGTTTTTGTTATAAATGTGTCCTGGGAAATGGCATTATTTAATTAAAGATCCCAATTCCCCCTTTATATTCAATGCATCAAGGTGAGGAAGGTATCCATTCCAAAGAAGAACCAAAGAATATTGGAGAAAATAATCTACATCTGTGATAATACCAAAAGCCATACACTGTAACGGAAAACTCATTTAAACTGTCATTTTGGGTAACATCAATAACAACAACAAATTAAATCATTTGTAACGTTTTACTGCACCATACTGGTATGTGAAGACATGCTCTGATGAATGTTGACTGACCAAAATACATTTGCATCTGACTGGACGTGTGCAGACTTTTTCATGTTTCTCCAGCTTTGCTTTTTGTCTCCAGCACCTTCATAATCAGCTCTGGGTGCGTGGTAATCAGGTTGGGTGCGTGGTAATCAGGTTGGGTGCATGGTAATCAGGTTGGGTGCGTGGTAATCAGCTCTGGGTGAGTGGTAATCAGGTTTGGTGCGTGGTAATCAGCTCTGGGTGAGTCGCAATCAGGTTGGGTGCGTGGTAATCAGGTTGGGTGAGTGGTAATCAGGTTGGGTGAGTGGTAATCAGGTTGGGCGCGTGGTAATCAGGTTGGGTGAGTGGTAATCAGGTTGGGTGAGTGGTAATCAGGTTGGGTGCGTGGTAATCAGGTTGGGTGCGTGGTAATCAGGTTGGGTGTGTGGTAATCAGCTCTGGGTGAGTGGTAATCAGGTTTGGTGAGTGGTAATCAGGTTGGGTGCGTGGTAATCAGCTCTGGGTGGATGGTAATCAGGTTGGGTGAGTGGTAATCAGGTTGGGTGCGTGGTAATAAGGTTGGGTGCGTGGTAATCAGCTCTGGGTGCATGGTAGTCAGCTTTGGGTGCGTGGTAATCAGGTTGGGTGCGTGGTAATCAGGTTGGGTGAGTGGTAATCAGGTTGGGTGAGTGGTAATCAGGTTGGGTGCGTGGTAATCAGGTTGGGTGCATGGTAATCAGCTCTGGGTGCGTGGTAATCAACTCTGGGTGAGTGGTAATCAACTCTGGGTGAGTGGTAATCAGGTTTGGTGAGTGGTAATCGGGTTGGGTGCGTGGTAATCAGGTTGGGTGCGTGGTAATCAGCTCTGGGTGAATGGTAATCAGGTTTGGTGAGTGGTAATCAGGTTGGGTGCGTGGTAATCAGCTCTGGTTGAATGGTAATCAGGTTGGGTGAGTGGTAATCAGGTTGGCTGCGTGGTAATAAGGTTGGGTACGTGGTAATCAGATTGGGTCCGTGGTAATCAGGTTGGGTACGTGGTAATCAGCTCTGGGTGCATGGTAGTCAGCTCTGGGTGTGTGGAAATCAGGTTGGGTGAGTGGTAATCAGCTCTGGGTGTGTGGTAATCAGCTCTGGGTGCATGGTAATCAGGTTGGGTGTGTGGTAGGTCTGGGTGCATGGTAGTCAGCTCTGGGTGCGTGGTAATCAGGTTGGGTGTGTGGTAGCTCTGGGTGCGTGGTAATCAGCTCTGGGTGCGTGGTAGCTCTGGGTGCGTGGTAGTCAGCTCTGGGTGCGTGGTAATCAGGTTGGGTGTGTGGTAGCTCTGGGTGCGTGGCTGTCAGCTCTGGGTGCGTGGTAATCAGCTCTGGGTGCGTGGTAGTCAGCTCTGGGTGCGTGGTAGTCAGCTCTGGGTGCGTGGTAATCAGGTTGGGTGCGTGGTAATCAGCTCTGGGTGCATGGTAATCAGGTTGGGTACATGGTAATCAGGTTGGGTGCATGGTAATCAGGTTGGGTGCTTGGTAATCAGGTTGGGTGCGTGGTAATCAGGTCGGGTGCGTGGTAATCAGCTCTGGGTGCATGGTAATCAGGTCGGGTGCGTGGTAATCAGCTCTGGGTGCGTGGTAATCAGGTCGGGTGCGTGGTAATCAGGTTGGGTGTGTGGTAATCAGGTTTGGTGCGTGGTAATCAGCTCTGGGTGCATGGTAGATTATTAACTGCATCATATTGAAAATTATGGTGCATTGTGGGA
Organism: Oncorhynchus tshawytscha; assembly: GCF_018296145.1. Classification (NCBI taxonomy): domain Eukaryota; kingdom Metazoa; phylum Chordata; class Actinopteri; order Salmoniformes; family Salmonidae; genus Oncorhynchus; species Oncorhynchus tshawytscha. The sequence goes on from NC_056431.1 coordinate 60,215,890, forward strand.
AAATGTTGTGGTCGGTGGAATAATTGCTGTATTTCCAATGGTATTGTAATTCCACCCCACATAATACAGTATTGTACAGTATGTTTGGAATGCCCAAAAAACTTTTGACCGCTAGTGGGTGCATGGTGTTGTTGTTTCTGTCTCATTAACATATTTTGAGGTATGCTTTGTAAGAGGCTATTTTTGTTGCACTCATGACTGGGAATGCTGTACCAATTTAACTCCTACATGTTTAGCAGGTTGATATTTATTGTCATGAGTCTTGTCCTGTAGGCAGAACTGAGCAATTTTCCACCCGATAATTATCGTAAAAATTAATGAGTGTTTTGGTCATAGTTTAAGATTAGGGTTAGGCATTAGGGTTAGCAGTGTGGTTAACGTTAGAGTTAGGTTTAAAATCCAATTTTATGACTCTGTGGCTGTGCTAGCTAGTGACCACTGCAGAGCTGCCTCCAGAAAAAGATTAATGATGAAAAACACTAACCTGCATGTGGTCATAGTGCCCTTTCAATTTAAAATGTATAGGTTGGGGACAGATTGGAGTGAAAGCAAGTCTTTAACTTAAATGGTTGAGCATTATGCCATGTCCTTTTGGACTGTTTTGCCATGTAGTCGCTGCCAGTTTGAAAGTCTTTGTTTACAGCTTCTAGAAGTGCAAGTGATATAAAACACCAAATATTAATTAATACTGTATGCTGTAATGTGTCAAATCTACCAAGCAGCCAACCTGCTTGCACCAATCCCTTGCAATTATAGAAACATTTTGTGAAATACAAACCCAGCATCCCCTCAATGAATTTCATCCATTCATTCATTCAGTCAGTCATTCATATTACAGCCAAATTAACTTTTTTTCCAGTATAATACAGTCAATTGTACGGTACTGTACAGTGTCATTGCACATTACTTGCTTTGATATCATATTTATATTACAGTAGGTAATGTACTGTAACTGTAATATACTATGTATGTTTGCGGACGACACAACAGTGGTAGGCTTGATTACCAACAACGACGAGACGGCCTACAGGGAGGAGGTGAGGGCCCTCGGAGTGTGGTGTCAGGAAAATAACCTCACACTCAACGTCAACAAAACTAAGGAGATGATTGTGGACTTCAGGAAACAGCAGAGGGAACACCCCCCTATCCACATCGATGGAACAGTAGTGGAGAGGGTAGCAAGTTTTAAGTTCCTCGGCATACACATCACAGACAAACTGAATTGGTCCACTCACACAGACAGCATCGTGAAGAAGGCGCAGCAGCGCCTCTTCAACCTCAGGAGGCTGAAGAAATTCGGCTTGTCACCAAAAGCACTCACAAACTTCTACAGATGCACAATCGAGAGCATCCTGGCGGGCTGTATCACCGCCTGGTACGGCAACTGCTCCGCCCTCAACCGTAAGGCTCTCCAGAGGGTAGTGAGGTCTGCACAACGCATCACCGGGGGCAAACTACCTGCCCTCCAGGACACCTACACCACCCGATGTTACAGGAAGGCCATAAAGATCATCAAGGACATCAACCACCCGAGCCACTGCCTGTTCACCCCGCTATCATCCAGAAGGCGAGGTCAGTACAGGTGCATCAAAGCTGGGACCGAGAGACTGAAAAACAGCTTCTATCTCAAGGCCATCAGACTGTTAAACAGCCACCACTAACATTGAGTGGCTGCTGCCAACACACTGACACTGACACTGACTCAACTCCAGCCACTTTAATAATGGGAACTGATGGGAAATGATGTAAATATATCACTAGCCACTTTAAACAATGCTACCTTATATAATGTTACTTACCCTACATTATTCATCTCATATGCATACGTATATACTGTACTCTATATCATCGACTGCATCCTTATGTAATACATGTATCACTAGCCACTTTAACTATGCCACTTTGTTTACATACTCATCTCATATGTATAAATCAAATCAAATCAAATGTATTTATATAGCCCTTCGTACATCAGCTGATATCTCAAAGTGCTGTACAGAAACCCAGCCTAAAACCCCAAACAGCAAGCAATGCAGGTGTAGAAGCACGGTGGCTAGGAAAAACTCCCTAGAAAGGCCAAAACCTAGGAAGAAACCTAGAGAGGAACCAGGCTATGTGGGGTGGCCAGTCCTCTTCTGGCTGTGCCGGGTGGAGATTATAACAGAACATGGCCAAGATGTTCAAATGTTCATAAATGATCAGCATGTTTGAATAATAAGAAGGCAGAACAGTTGAAACTGGAGCAGCAGCACGGCCAGGTGGACTGGGGACAGCAAGGAGTCATCATGTCAGGTAATCCTGGGGCATGGTCCTAGGGCTCAGGTCCTCCGAGAGAGAGAAGGAGAGAATTAGAGAATGCACACTTAGATTCACACAGGACACCGAATAGGACAGGAGAAGTACTCCAGATATAACAAACTGACCCTAGCCCCCCGACACATAAACTACTGCAGCATAAATACTGGAGGCTGAGACAGGAGGGGTCGAGTATATACTGTACTCGATACCATCTACTGTATCTTGCCTATGCTGCTCTGTACCATCACTCATTCATATATCCTTATGTACATATTCTTTATCCCCTTACACTGTGTATAAGACAGTAGTTTTGGAATTGTTAGTTAGATTACTTGTTGGTTATTACTGCACTGTCGGAACTAGAAGCACAAGCATTTCGCTACACTCGCATTAACATCTGCTAACCATGTGTATGTGACAAATAAAATTTGACTTGATTTGATTTGATTTATGTAATAAACTGTAATATGAAAGACAGAATTTAACTTGCCAATGAACTGCCTGTAAGTTACTGTCAAATTCACGGCAGCCCCTTTACAGTGTATACCTGGAATCCACAATGACAAATTGTGTCTTCACGCACACAGTAGCCTAATCTTTACCATAAAGCCAAGGCTGAAGCAATGCAGTGCCCTGTGTTGATGCTACGTGTAATGTTGAGCATTTAGTCCTAGATTATGCATAAAACAGCTAAAATAGGCCTATTTCACTTTGACACAGAGTACTTTCTATGAACACTGGTCAAAGGTCAAAGAAGTCAACTTTGGGGTTACTTTGAGACCACTTTTAGTTGTCCAACTCGGGTCTCTTGTGAGTCTTATTAAACGTATCACACTGTCATAAACTGTGATAACCCGCTGAACTTGGGGAGTTTACAGTTTACAGAAGTCTTTAGATGTCAGGCTTTGTTACTCATCATAAGAGCATTGCATCATAACATAACATTACTGTCACACCCTGACCATAGTTTGCTTTGTATGTTTCTATGTTTTGCTTGGTCAAGGTGTGATCTGAGTGGGCATTCTATGTTATAGGTCTAGTTAGTCTATTTCTATGTTTGGCCTGATATGGTTCTCAATCAGAGGCAGGTGTTAGTCATTGTCTCTGATTGGGAACCATATTTAGGTAGCCTGTTTTGTGTTGGGTTTTGTGGGTGGTTGTTTCCTGTCCTTGTGTTTGTTGCACCAGATAGGGCTGTTTCGGTTTTTCCACGTTTATTGTTTTGTATTATGTTCATGTTGAGTTTTTCTATTAAAAAACATGAACTATAACCACGCTGCATTTTGGTCCGCCTCTCCTTCCCAGGAGGAAAACCGTTACAATTACACTGCCATTACACTGGAAATTGCAAGGTACATTGCATTCGGAAAGTATTCAGACCCCTTGACTATTTCCACATTTTGTTACATCACAGCCTTATTCTATAATAGATTTGTTTTAATCCTCATGAATATACACACAATACCCTATAATGACAAAGCGAAAACAGGTTTTTAGAAACCAACCCTTGAGGTCGAAGCAATTGTACATAGAGCTCCTAGAGGATTGTGTTGAGGCAGCATTGAAGGTCCCCAAGAACACAGTGGACTTGGAACCACCAAGTCTCTTCCTAGAGCTAGCCGCCTGGCCAAACTGAGCAATCAGGAGAGAAGTGCCTTGGTCAGGGAGGTGACCACGAACCCGATGGTCACTCTGACAGAGCTCCAGAGTTTCTCTGTAGAGATGGGAGAACCTTCCAGAAGGACAACCATCTCTGCAGCACTCCACCAATCAGGCCTTTATGGTAGAGTAGCCAGACGGAAGCCACTCCTCAGTAAAATGAGCCCGGATGTGAACCCGATCGAACATCTTTGGAGAGACCTGAAAATAGCTGTGCAGCAATGCTCCCCATTCAACCTGACAGAGCTTGAGAGGATTTGCAGAGAAGAATGGGAGAAACTCCCCAAGTACTAAGTAAGGGTCTGAATACTTATGTAAATGTGATATTTCAGTTTTTATTTTTAATATATTTGCAAAAATGTCTAAAAACCTGTTTTTGCTTTGTCATTATGGGATATTATGTGTAGATTGATGAGGGGGGAAAAATATTTAATCCATTTCAGAATAAGTGTCACGCCCTGACCATAGTAAGCTGTTTATTCTCTGTGTTGGTTGGGGCGTGACAGTGACTTCGGTGGGTAAACTAGGGTTTTTGTATTTTTATGTTGGCCTGATATGGTTCCCAATCAGAGACAGCTGTTTATCGTTGTCTCTGATTGGGGATCATATTTAAGGCAGCCATTTCCCCTTTGTCTTTGTGGGATCTTGTCTACAGTTAGTTGCCTTTGTGCACACCAGTAGCGTCACGTTTCGTTTGTGCTTGTTTGTTTTTGTTTTGATGAGTTTCGATTTATTAAAAATATGTGGAACTCTGCGCACGCTGGGCCTTGGTCTAATCACTACGACGATCGTGACAGAAGATCCCACCAAAAATGGACCAAGCAGCATGTACAGGAGGAGTGGACTTGGGAGGAGATCCTGGAAGGTAAAGGACCCTGGGCGCAGGCCAGGGAGTATCGCAGTTCGAAGGAGGAGATAGAGGCAGCGAAAGCGGAACGGCGATGATACGAGAAGTTAGAAGAAGTTAGAGAAGTTAGTCCACAGTCCGGAACCTCCTGAGACGGTCTACAGTCCGGAACCTCCTGAGACGGTCTACAGTCCGGAACCTCCTGAGACGGTCTACAGTCCGGAACCTCCTGAGATGGTCTACAGTTTGGAGCCTCCAGCGACGGTCCCCAGTCCGGAGCCTCCAGCGACGGTCCCTAGTCTGGAGCCTCCAGCGATGGTCCGCAGTCCGGAGCCTCCAGCGACGATCCGCAGTCCGGAGCCTCCAGCGACGAGCCGCAGTCCGGAGCCTCCAGCGACGATCCGCAGTCCAGAGTCTTTAGCGACGAGCTGCAGTCCAGAGCCTCCAGCGGGGGTTCCCAGTACAGAGCCTCCAGCGACGATCTGCAGTACGGAGCCTCCAGCGGTGGTTCCCAGTTCAGAGCCTCCAGCGGTGGTTCCCAGTTCAGAGCATTCGGCGATGATCCATGGTCCGGTTCCTCTGGCAACGAGTTACGGTCAGGAGACTCCGGCGGCAATCCACGGTCCGGTTCCACAGAAACGGAGGGATCAGCGTAGGGAGTGGGTACTTCGCCCTGCACCGGAGCCGCCCCCGACACCCTGCGTCATCCATCATAGATGCCCACCCGGACCCTCCCCTATTGAGTCAGGTTTTGCGGTCGGAGTCCACAACTTTGGGGGGGTACTGTCACGCCCTGACCATAGTAAGCTGTTTATTCTCTGTGTTGGTTGGGGCGTGATAGTGACTTGGGTGGGTCATCTAGGGTTTTTGTATTTCTATGTTGGCCCGATATGGTTCCCAATCAGAGACAGCTGTTTATCGTTGTCTCTGATTGGGGATCATATTTACGCAGCCATTTCCCCTTTGTGTTCGTGGGATCTTGTCTACAGTTAGTTGCCTTTGTGCACACCAGTAGCTTCACGTTTAGTTTGTGCTTGTTTGTTTTTGTTTTTGTTTTGATGAGTTTCGATTTATTAAAAATATGTGGAACTCTACACACACTGCGCCTTGGTCTAATCATTACGACGATCGTGACAATAAGGCTGTAGTGTAACAAAATGTAGAAAAAGTGAAGTGGTCTGATTACTTTCCGAATGCACAGTATACCACTAAATACAAGTGGGTCTACATGCAATTTGTAGTCTGAAAGCCCATGCATGAGAGGGCTGCAAAGTGACACCACCCTGCGGCTGGCTGGCACTCTCCACTGTAATCTGGCGCAGAGCACCGGCTTTCCTTCTGTTGCTGGGCTCAGCTAATCCTTATCTCCTAGATCCGGGGTTTAACTTCGAACACCCCTGTCTCAGTAGGCTAAACTAGCGGCTAACAAGGCACCAGTGTTTATTCCCCTCATTCCTCACTGATGAGTTTCTCACAAACACAGCAAGGAGCAGGAAGCGGTGGGGGGGGCATCGTGTCGCCCCCCGATCAACACCCCCTGGGAGCGGTAATTAAGTCAATATACTTTGTGATTAGCATCCTTCTCTTGGATTTGGAGAAAGTGTCTCCGAACAAACTCTGAGCTCTTCACTAGTTTTATCAGTGCTGTAATACAAAGTCATAAGAGTGTGCCTGTGGGTGTGAGATTGTTTGGCACATTCTAATATTACGAGGCCCATCAGGCTTTTCATGAGTAATGCCTTAGATGGCCTGGTTTGAGACAACATGCACATTCGAAAGGTTTCAGTCTACATCATAGTTGGCACAACCTGCTTTTCTCTCTCTGTACTGTGGTTATGAAGCAAGGCTAATGGGATGTGGGAACAGCAGCAGGAGTGTTGTTGTTTTTTACCTCTACCTTACACAGCGTTGTACGAGATCTTCAGTTTCTTGGCAATTTCTCGCATGGAATAGCTTTAATTTCTCAGAACAAGACTAGACTGACAAGTTTCAGAAGAAAGTTCTTTGTTTCTGGTCATTTTGAGCTTGACAAATGCTGATGCTCCAGATACTCAACTAGTCTAAAGAAGGCAAGTTTTATTGCTTCTTTAATCAGAACAATCATTTTCAGCTGTGCTTACATAATTGCAAAAGGTTTTCTAATTATCAGTTAGCCTTTTAAAATTATAAACTTGGATTAGCTAACACAATGTGCCTTTGGAACACAGGAGTCGTGGTTGCAGATAATGGGCCTCTGTACGCCTATGTAGATATTCCATTAAAAAAAATCTGCCATTTCCAGCTACCATAGTCATTTACAACATTAACAATGTCTACACTGTATTTCTGATCAATTTGATGTTATTTTAATGGACAAAAAATGTTTGCTTTTCTTTCAAAAACAAGGGCATTTCTAAGTGACCCCAAACTTTTGAGCGGTAGTGTAGCCTGTGACCTACTTAGAATTAAATACAAATTAAACAAAAAATGACTAATTAGTGCCCTTGAATTCTTTTTTAGAATACATTTTTTTGAAACACACGTGTTTGGCCAGTATGTGGTTTCAGGCTCATGTGACGATGCCTGGAGAGCAGGCCAGAGCGAAGAATACCCTCTCCACACTTGCAGAGCCACTGGGGATGCTAAACACCCTTTTGGCCACTCTTGCCAGGCTGGGCAGAGATGCAGAGTTAAAAAACAACAACATATATATAGGTAGTCCTAAAGGTTTTCAGACAAAATAACCAAATCACAATGAAAAGCTCCTTGAACTTGGGAATATGCCAGACCAATTGGGCCAAAATCAATCATGGCTTATTGTATAGATAATAGAACAAAAAGTAAAGAAACGTTTAAGAGATCTAATTTTTTGTTTATAAATACTTTGCTACAATGACATATTTAGTTATCTACCCACCATATTCCTTTCTTTTAGCATGTGCACGTAGTAAGTACACCGTCATGCTTCTGGGATACATGCCTTTTCAGATTCCACAATGATTATTTAGTTGTGGGCACTACATTACTGCACTCCCTATCTTTCTCTTGGTCCTCATATTTGTGAGTCACCTTGATTTAGCACGTGTTTTATCAATTTCTTTATAAAAGTAATTTGATAGTAGCTAAAGCAAGGGGCTATAGCAGCACACAAGTAGACTACTAAAATGCATGCTGGGCCAGGCATGCCCTGAGCTCGTGAAATGAGCCTTAATGGAGCGCTACTAGAGTGAAATTGGAGTGTGCGAGAAGGCCGACGCTCCAGCCTTTGGGAATCTCGCTCCATGCTCAAGTCAAAATGGGCTCGCTCGCTCAGCATCCGAGACTATAGAGGGTAGTGCGTACGGCCCAGTACATCACCAGGACCAAGCTTCCTGCCATCCAGGACCTATATAATAGGCAGTGTCAGAGGAAGGCCCCAAAAATTGTCAAAGACTCCAGTCACCTGTCATAGACTGTTCTCTCTGCTACCGCACCACAAGCGGTTCCGGGGTGTCAAGTCTAGGTTGAAAAGGCTCATTAACAGCTTCTTTCCCCAAGTCAGAAGACTGATGAATAATTAATAAAATGGCCACCCGGACTATTTGCATTGACACCCTCCCTGTGTTTTTACACTGCTGCTACTCGCTATTTATTATCTATGCATAGTCACTTTACCCCTATTTACATGTACAAATTACCTTGACTAACCTGCACCCCCACACGTTGACTCAGTACCGGTACCCCGTGTATATAGCCTCGTTATTGTTATTTTATTGAGTTCGTTAAAAAACATTTTTACTTTAGTTTATTTAGTAAATATTTTCTTAACTCTATTTTCTTAAAACTGCATTGTTGGTTAAGGGCTTGTATGTAAGCATTAGACTGTAAAGTTCTACGCCTGTTGAATTCGGCACCATGTGACAAATAAAATTTGATTAAATTTTTTATTTGACTCACATTGTCCGCTCCAATGGTGATGAATCCCTGCTCACCGCTATGACTTTAGTGCCATCTGACCTTTTACTTATATGTGACTCGTTTCAGGAAACTAAGCGTATGTCGCACGTCACTACTTCACAGGAGCGGCATTTGAACATAAACATTTATTATTTTATCAAAATGCGTTTTTTGGCAGACATGCCTTCTGGAATATATGAACATTCATGTGCCTTTTAATAACAAACTTGCATTCCACCCATGAAAACAAATAAAATACAAGCATATTTGGATTAGCCAAGGAAAAAGTTAAGAACCTTCCCGCTAGGTATGATTGGCTGAGATAATGGATGGGTCTGCCATGTAGCATGCTTCTGTCTATAATGTGAGCTGTTCAGTGTTGACAATCCTTTCTACCTCGCCGTTTTTTTAAAGATATAATGTTAGCCATCAAGAACTACAAAGGTTTGGCTACTTTTCTCAACAATAATAAATCCCTGAATTTAGCATGTGCTATCGACAGATCAGTTGGAAAAAGTGATGGGCTACTTTCTGCACACACTATGGTCAGTGTGAACCGGGGTGATACAACACTGGCCAAACAAGATGTAGCTACAAACAAAACAGAGTTAAACGGTTCCAGTGTGCCATGTAGCGTTCATTCATGTATACGGGTAAGAGTCTAGCTACATTTTTAGATACACGTTTAAAATTTTGTCAGAAAGTCATTTTTATTGCATGTTAAAGCATACTGTTACTTAGTTAGCTATCAAACGTTAGCTTGCTGGCTCGCTAGCTAACGTTACGTGTATGATTTATGTAGTAATATTCTAATCAGAAACCCATTTGCATTGCTAGTTATGGCCTAATGTTAGCTAGCTAACATTGAACCTAGTTTGTTAGCTTTAGCTACATGCAGATTCATGGCAATGTTTGTATTGGTAGTAGTATGAGTTGGGATTATGCCGATTCATTGTTTAGCCAGCTAGCTACCTAGCTAGCTACATGTCTAAACAAAAGACTCCACTTCAGCCGGATTATTACATGACCCATCAAATGAATCACGCCCAGTGATTACAGCCATTTGTTCTATTTCATTAACATGTGTACATGTCTAGACAATAGTGAGGGGTGGTTATAGCATTTCCTTAACATGACCCATTGATTTAGACAAGTGTGTTGGGTAAGCGTCATCTAATAATGATAAACAATTTTTATCTGGACACTTTCTGTTCATCTTATTGCTACTATGCAAGTAACCTCTTCACTGTACCGTTTACACCTTCTGTATCCTGTGTATGTGACAAATTAACTTAGATTTTATTTGATATAGCATGTGTTTACAAAATGGCCTCACATGTGAATCCTTAAAGAGATGGGTGGGGCTGAGGTTTAAGATGGTGTGAATGATGCTGAATGGAGGTAGACAAAGAAGAGCTCTCCAGTAGGTGTACCAAAACATTCAAGGGCCATTTTCTCAAAAGTGGGGTTACAAGTTTATCAACCTTCAAAGCAGAATGACTTTCCCATTGTTCCTCAACTGCAGTGTATGCTATACCTTTTTCTAGCTCTGAGTATCTACTTTTATCCAATATAAAAAAAACACAATTTCAAATTTTGCTACATAAGACCGAATCGAGGTGGTCGGCAACATATGACTATGTCACCACGGTTTACTACCAATCTGATACAAAGAGAGCAATGCTATCTGATAGTGGGGGGTATATCTTTCTTTCTGTTTCTCTTGTCATTTCTACAATCTCTTACAACAGACAAAATGAACTCTCTCCACAACAGACTTCCTGTCAGGTTGAGAGACAGTCAATACTGTTTTGTGCCAATGGGCTAGGGGTTCTGGGGAAAGACAACCTCACAACATGGCGTTAAACAGCTCAAAGTGTTTTTTTTGTCTGAGCCTCTGGAGGAATGTGCGCCGCCTAGCGGGCCACTTTTGGTAAATAGAATTGACGCTGCGGGATGAATCAATGTGAAGGCTGGTTGAGTAACAAACACCCAACAAGGAAAATATACACACATAGAACCTGCAGAGGACAGTTGAAGGTGAAATTAAAGCTTGTGTGACTGACTGGGTTTGGACCTGGGCGGTCTTTGTGCCACAAGATTGTTATCCCACAGAGCTAAAGCCTTGGCATTTGCTTGGGGAGCTAATACAAGTCACGCAAACATACACACATGCAGTGTAAACAGAAATCAGCATTGCTCTAGACTTTACAACAATTCACGTCTGTACCATGACACGCAGTAAAAATATCAGTGGCCAATCCCTAAATGTAAACAGTCTCTCATTCCACTCTTGTGTAAATGTCAGTTTGCCGCTTATAGCACACAACGTGGCACAGTGCAGCACTGGACTCCAGGCAAGGGCCACACTACGGCACTACACCACCAGGCCACTTTGTGACCTCCTTGAATTCAACACACCTCCTAGCCACAAGAGAGCAAGATGCCAGCTCTGTGTGTCACACACATATCACCACACACTGCTGTGGCAGCACCACACAGTCCAGTCAAACTGTCTCCACCTATCACACTGCTCTCTCGAAGCTGCCCTGAGGGGTGATTGGTGGAAGCAGACATGGACTGTGTACTTGATGTACTGGTCAATTATTCAATTGTAGCGTTTGCTAATAAAGTTCATAAGGCTGTTCAGTTTTAGAGGCACAAACCTTTTATAATACTATATAAAAAGGAAAAAACTCCAGCCCACTGGTGATCTACAAGACGCTCTGTATAATTACTGGATCTTACAAACAACGTTTCCATTTTAATTAAATTGTTTGTGAAACATCGGAGATATTAATAAAACAAATGCATGGTCAGCCTTGCATACAGCCAGGACCATGGGGCTCTGCTGTTCTCAAACTGTGTGCTCAGCTGTGACCCTTCCCAGAAAGCCACAGGCCCTCCCCAAACGCTTTCCTAATGCTGCATGGCACAGTCAGCAACTGACAGAGGACCCATTACAGTTACCTCAAAGGCACTCAAGTGTTTTCTCCATAGACAATTCTTATGTAATGAAATATACTGTACATGAACATCTCGAAGGTTGACCAGTGTAAGACCTGATGAAGCGTTGTTTTGATAAACCTTTTATTGAACATATAATTTTATATCCAGTGTCCTCCTTAAAAACACTGGATGTGCTTGTATGTAATACTTTCAAATACATAACACGCACATCCGTCTGGTATGTCGCTCTGTATATCATCACCAGAGGCAGGCATGTTTGGAACTGCCACTGCCCAAGGTTAACACGGAACCTGCTACCAGCCAACATCTCTGCTCCATAGTATTTAGCCTGCAAGTGAACTGTGTCTGTCACTATGCTGAAGAGACTGAGACTGAGAAATGAATGTATTTTATTTCCAAGTCATGTTCAAAGAACTGACTACACACCACCACTTCAACACACCAATATAATGTAGTTTATGAAAGCTCAATAAGTAAGGCTGGTCTGAATGGCTCGTCACTTTATATTCATCTAATAAACTCATAAATTCACATCGCTTCCTATCTCACTCATCAGCATAGCAGGTATTTACACTGAGTGTACAAAACATTAGGAACGCATGCTCATTATCACTCATGCAATAATCAGTTTCCTTTCTTTCCACCCATGGGCATGAATCTAGGGGAGTATTTGTATGTCAACTCAAACCTTGTGTCTCCCACTTGCTGTTTTGCAGCAACAGTCTTCTAACGACCTTCCACCTGCCCACCACCACAAACTGAAGGCTTGTCATCGGATCCCTGTTCTCCCAGCAGGGGGGGGGGGGTTATGGCAGGTGCCCAGCATAGGGCAACCTGTCATCAGCATCTGGGTCTGAGGAGCATTCCTCGGAGATGAGGCCTACCCAAAACTATTCAATAACATTCTCTAATGTATTCTTTCTCTTTGGTCATTCAGTTCAGCTTGAACTTGATTGAACTGCCATTATACATGTGTGCAGAGACACAAGAGGAGAGGGTGAGGGAATGAGCTCAGTTACTGTTGAGTATTAAGACTATAAGACATTGTAGCTGCCATTGGGACATGGTGGAGAACACCAAGCAGTCTGTGAGCTGTGGCTGCCAAATAAACAAGACAAAGGCAAAGACATTTCAAATCAATCCTCCTCAAACACTCTTCTCGGGTTTGGCTCTTGATAGCTTTAGAACTTTGCCTGAGAAAAAGGGATTTGCAATTGTACCCTTTAATCCTGTTCCTCCCCTCACATAGGAGGATAAGATCATGAGCTTGACGGTTGAGAAGTTCAGTTTCGTCAAACATAAAGCATTTTTTGGTTCCTTCATGATAGAAGAGCTTTCAATATCAATGTGAGATGAAGAGTTATTGATATTAGATACAATACTATTATACATTTATTTATGCACTGTATGTTCTTCTCTACCTTGAAAAATAAACAAAAGCTGTAGTTCATCCCTGTCTAATCTCATTTTGGTCGAAACCATCTTCGGGTATCAGGTATATCCTTCGTAAAGTTTGAAGGACAATTTTGTGCATCCTTTCATTGCTTTGAGCCTATGTTTGTCCTGGTACATATTTGTTTTGTTCTGGGTCAGTATTTGCCTTCTCTTCATGCCTGTGGGGTTTACACTAATTGTTCTACAGCATCAGCATGTCATTATTTGGAGCTCTCTTTGTGTCAGCTCTTGTCAGAGTTGTACTCCAGTCATCTTCAGGCGAGGTACAACATTATTCTACTCTGCTCCAGTCTCCCACCCAGCATAGATTTGTCTGTAGTAGTTGTTAACTTTGGAGATAACTCTGAGGAAGGTCGATTGAAAGGAATGTAAATAAAACCCGCCTGAATCATGCCTGTCTCTCCTCTCCTCATATCAGCACTACATCATACTGGGAGCATCTACATCTGTATCTAGACAGGACAGACAAAAAAAAGAGACAGACATGGGTAAGGAGACAGTTTTGAAAGAGAGTGAGAGAAAAGGAGAGTTTGTGTGTAAGAGAGAGAGCGAGGGAGAGAAAAAGAGAGAAAGAGAAAGAGTTTGTATGTGTGAGTGTGTGTGTGTGTGTGTGTGTGTGTGTGTGTGTGTGTGTGTGTGTGTGTGTGTGTGTGTGTGTGTGTGTGTGTGTGTGTGTGTGTGTGAGTGAGAGAGAGAGAGAGAGAGAGAGAGAGACTTGTGTGATTGTAATGTTTACTGTTAATTTTTTATTGTTTATTTCACTTTTGTTTATTATTTATTTCACTTGCTTTGGCAATATTTCCCATGCCAATAAAGCCCTTTAGATTGAAGACCCATGGTTGGCTGGCTGTCTGCTGTGGAAATATGATATGTCTCTGTTGTCTGGCAATAACAAAGTTGTGGCCAGATGACTGACCAATAATCTGTTATTGGTCTGTTTCCTGATTTGGTTGCTCCAGTCTGAGCCCAATATTAACATAAATGCAGTCATGTAATTGTAGAGTTGTCTGTTTCATATGATTGTTGTTCTGTCCAGTTTGACCCACTTACAGAGTGTGTATGACTATAGGTGTGTCACATTATTATGGCTTGATCCATTGTAGGCCAGGGAGCCTGTATTATGATTCTGACCCAGTTTCAGGCTTCTGCTGTAGGTAGAATGAGATGCAGAGCCTGACTCGGATACATGTAGGATAATAATCGCACCCCCAGGTCAGAAAACCCAGTCCAAACCATGATGACCCAGTCACAGGGGTAACACAGAAAGAGACAACACCCTTGTTTGAAAACAAGTCCTTAGATGTAGAGTATGTTACTGTAGCTTTTTACAGTGGGATCATCACTTGAGTAAGTATGCAATATTCTATGCATTGAAATTAATGGCTGCCTTTTAGTCCACTTGAAAATGTCACTTTCTTATTGAATCAACTGAGGCAACAACGTTGATATGTTCAGACTTCGGGTTATGTCACTCATAGTTATGTAACTCAACAGGTGCTCCCCCTGTCACCCCCACCACCCCGGCACATTCCCCCATCTCATCACTGCATCTTGTTGTCTTTAGAGGTAACAGCAGAGTTTCTGCTGTGATATTCATGTTAATCACACAGAATCACACACAAACACACACACTGCCTATATGGGGAGCCGTGGATATTGTGCTGTGACATTCATGGACCCATCGCTCAGGGTCCTACAGACACCAGCTTTATGTAACAAAGAGACTGCAGCCAGTGGAGTCTTTTAAAGAAGTGTTTGACATTTAGCAAAGAGAGGGACACTACTACTCCATTTTACAGATATACAGTGAGTGCACAAAGCATTAGGAACATGTGGTAATACGCTATGGTGATCTGTGTGTCAGGTGCAGCACTTTTGACAGAGAATAACAGTTGACTGCACCTTTAACTCTACTCTCCTATTACTAAGGATGACCAACCTCTATTGTCTTAAAGCATTGTAATTTGGATCATCTACATGTGTTAAACCTGTCTGGGGAAGTGTTTGAACATAGCATAGAGAAGACATACATTGAGTGTTCAAAACATTAGGAACACCTGCTCTTTCCATGACATAGACTGACCAGGTGAATCCAGGTGAAAGATATGATCCCTTATTGATGGCACTTGTTAAATCCACTTCAATCAGCATAGTTGAAGGGGAGGAGACAGGTTAAAGAAGGATTTTTTTTAAAGCCTTGAGACAATTGAGACATGGATTGTGTTAATGTGCCATTCAGAGGGTGAATGGGCACGACAAAATATTTAAGTGCCTTTGAACAGGGTATGGTAGTAGGTGCCAGGCGCACCGGTTTGAGTGTGTCAACAACTGCAATGCTACTGGGTTTTTCACACTCAAATGTTTCCTGTGTGTATCAAGAATGGTCCACCACCCAAAGAACATCCAGCCAACACAACTGTGGGAAACTTTGGTGTCAACATGGGCCAGCGTCCCTGTGGAAAGCTTACGACACCTTGTAGAGTCCATGCCCTGACTAATTGTGGCTGTTCTGAGGGCAAAAGCATTAGGTGTTCCTAATGTTTTGTACACTCAGTGTAGTCTATTTCTTTAAATATTTCACCCAATCCTAAATCAACCCCTTTCCAATGGATCTCCACAAGTGTCTTTCAGGTAGGGGCTAGGTTGACAGCGATTTCAAACAGAGATACATTTGCACTCAAAATAGATTTCACTCTTACACAAAACATGTATCGGGAAATAATATTTAATAATGGTTTAGAAAGATAGCTAATGGCAATCAACCAATCATTATTCGCCATGGTAAAAGGTCTACTCATATTTTTTCAACGACATCAGAACAAAAAAATGGATAATATATCAATATACAGATAAACAGAAATTACATTTGTATGATTTTCTAAGTGCATCTTTAATCAGATCTAGAGACTCACTGTCATCTGTCTCTCTCTCATGTAATATTATTACCATTACCTGCAATGCCATCTACCTTCTTCGAGACTACAGTAGAGTTTAAGTTTTTAAAAATCTCTCTGTCTAATTAGCAGAAGAAGTTGAGCATTTCCTCACAGTCTCTGTTCTCCTAGCATCTTCCCTCCCATGACAGTGGAGGTTCCAGGCTGAACATTGGGGCCTGTCCCTGGAACCAGGCCTCGAACTCCAGGGGGTCAACCAAATCAAATGTTATTGGTCGCATACACATATTTAGCAGATGTTATTGCGGGTTTAGCGAAATGCTTATGTTCCTAGCTCCAAAAGTGCAGTAATATCTAACAAAACACAACAATACACACAAATCTAAAAGTTAAATAATGGAATTAATAAATATATACATATTAGGACGAGCAATGTCAGAGTCCATTCACTCACTGCCAGCTGCCAGCCAGGTACCGCAGGCCCGTATACAAGTGGTCTTCTGGGCCTCTGGCTGTCCTCACAGGCCAGATCCAGCTTAGTCTCAGAGAGCAATATCGTTCTCCTTACAGTACTCCAGAGCCTCCTCCCACGTCTTATTCTCCTTCACCAGACTGAACCAGGTTTTCCTCTAGGATTTTGTCTGTGCTTACATGCAACTCTATTTAGTTTATTTTTTATCAACAACAACAAAAAACTCCCTAGTCCTTGCCGATGAGAAGCATACCCATAACATGACGCAGCCACCACTATGCTTAAAAATATGAAAAGTGGTACATAGTGATGTGTTGTGTTGGATTTGTCCCAAACATAACTCTTTGTATTCAAGACAAAATGTAATTTCTTTGCCACTTTTTTTGCAGTATTACTTTAGTGCCTTATTGCTAACAGCATGTTTGTTTAGGGATATGTTTTATTCTGTACAGGCTTCCTTCTTTTCACTATCATTTAGATTAGTATTGTGGAGTAACTACAATGTTGTTGATCCATCCTCAGTTTTCTCCTATCACAGCCATTAAACTCTGTAACTGTTTAAAATCACCATTGGCCTCAAGGTGGAATCCCCGAGCAGTTTCCTTCTTCTCTGGTAACTGAGTTAGGAAAGACCCCTGTATATTTGTAGTGAGTGACTGGATGTATTACTACACCATCCAAAGCATTTTTAATTACTTCACCATGCTCAAAGGATATTCAATGTCGACTAATAGGTGCCCTTATTTTCGAAGTATTGGAAAACCTCCCTTGTCTTTGTTGTTAAATCTGTGCTTGAAATTCATTGCTTGACTGCAGAGGGACTTTACAGATAATTGTGTGTGGGGCACAGAGATTGGATAGTCATTCAAAAATCATGTTAAACACTTTTATTGCACACATAATCCATGAAAATGTATGTGACTTAAGCAACATCTTACTCCTGAACTTATTTAAGCTTGCCATAACAAAGGGCTTGAATACTTATTGACTCAAGATATTTCAGCTTTTCATTTTTAATTAATTAGTTAAAATTTCTAAAATCATAATTTCACCTTGACATTTTGGGGTATGATGTGTAGGCCAAAATCTAAATGTAATCCATTTGAAATTCAGGCAGTAACACAACAAAATGTGGAAAAAGTAAAGGGGTGTGAATACTATGCTGGCCTTCTAGGCAGAGTTCCTCTGTCTAGTGTTTGTGTTCTTTTGCCCATCTTAATCTTTTCTTTTTATTGGCCAGTCTGAGATATGGACTTTTCTTTGCAACTCTGCCTAGAAGGCCAGCATCCTAAAGTCGACTCTTTTCTGTTGACGTTGAGACTGGTGTTTTGCGGATACTATTTAATGAAGCTGCCAGTCGAGGACTTGTAAGGCGTTGTCACGCCCTGACCATATTAAGCTGTTTATTCTCTGTGTTGGTTGGGGCGTGATAGTGACTAGGGTGGGTCATCTAGGTTTTTTGTATGTCTATTTTGGCCTGATATGGTTCCCAATCAGAGACAGCTGTTTATCGTTGTCTCTGATTGGGGATCATATTTAGGTAGCCATTTCCTCATTTGTGTTTGTGGGATCTTGTCTACATTGAGTTGTCTGAGTGTACACCAGTGGCGTCACATTTCGTCTATGCGTTATTGTTTTGGTGAGTTTCAGTTTATTAAAAATATGTGGAACTCTATTCACGCTGCGCCTTGGTCTACTCATTAAGACGAACTTGACAGGCGTCTTTTTCTTAAACTAGACACTTTAAAGTACTTGTCTTCTGTGAGCAAAATTGCACGATTACGTTATAATACTTTTATTGCATGGTTGTTTTATGCAAAAGAATAGAGGGTTCTTACAACTCTATTGTGTCTGTGTGAACTGAAAGTGGGTGTAACGGTTTTCTAGTGGTGATGAAGGAGAGTCGGACCAAACTGCAGCGTGTCGATTGCGATCCATGTTTAATACAACAAAGAAAACACGAACACTACACAAAACAATAAACGAAACCGAAACAGCCTATCTGGTGCAAACTAACAGAGCGTACACATAGGACACTAAGGACAATCACCCACGACAAACTCAAAGAATATGGCTGCCTAAATATGGTTCCCAATCAGAGACAACGATAAGCACCTGCCTCTGATTGAGAACCACTCCAGACAGCCATAGACCTTGCTAGACAACCCACTAAGCTACAATCCCAATACCACCACCAAAACCCCAAGACAAACACACCACAATTACAAAAACCCCATGCCACACCCTGGCCTGACCAAATACATAAAGATAAACACAAAATACTTTGACCAGGGCGTGACAGAACCCCCCCCCCCTAAGGTGCGGACTCCCGAACGCACCTCAAAACAATAGGAAGGGTCCGGGTGGGCGTCTGTCCATGGTGGCGGCTCCGGCGCTGGACGTGGACCCCACTCCTTTAATGTCTTAGTCCCCTCTCCCTTCGTCCCTGGATAGTCCACCCTCGCTGCCGACCATGGCCTAGTAGTCCTCACCCAGAACCCCACTGGACTGAGGAGCAGATCGGGACTGAAGGACAGCTCGGGACCGAGGCAGCTCGGGACTGAGGGGAAGCTCGGGAGTGAGAGAAAGCTCAGGAGTGAGAGAAAGCTCAGGAGTGAGAGGAAGCTCAGGAGTGAGAGGAAGCTCAGGAGTGAGAGGAAGCTCAGGAGTGAGAGGAAGCTCAGGAGTGAGAGGAAGCTCAGGCAGGTAGATAGATCTACCAGCTCCTGGCTGGCTGGTGGTTTCAGCAGATCCTGGCTGACTGGCAGATCCTGGCTGACTGGCAGATCCTGGCTGACTGGCAGATCTGGAAGAGTCTGGTTGACTGGCAGATCTGGAAGAGTCTGGTTGACTGGCAGATCTGGAAGAGTCAGGTTGACTGGCAGATCTGGAAGAGTCTGGTTGACTGGCAGATCTGGAAGAGTCTGGTTGACTGGCAGATCTGGAAGAGTCTGGCTGACTGGCAGATCTGGAAGAGTCTGGTTGACTGGCAGATCTGGAAGAGTCTGGCTGACTGGCAGATCTGGAAGAGTCTGGCTGACTGGCAGATCTGGAAGAGTCTGGCTGACTGGCAGATCTGGCGGCGCTGGGCAGACTGGCGGCGCTGGGCAGACTGGCGGCGCTGGGCAGACTGGCGGCGCTGGGCAGACTGGCGGTGCTGGGCAGACTGACGACGCTGGGCAGACTGACGACGCTGGGCAGACTGGCGGTGCTGGGCAGACTGGCGGTGCTGGGCCGACTGGCGATGCTGGGCAGACTGGCGACGCTGGGCAGACTGGCGACGCTGGGCAGACTGGCGACGCTGGGCAGACTGGGGGCACTGGCGGCGCTGGGCAGA
Organism: Oncorhynchus tshawytscha; assembly: GCF_018296145.1. Classification (NCBI taxonomy): domain Eukaryota; kingdom Metazoa; phylum Chordata; class Actinopteri; order Salmoniformes; family Salmonidae; genus Oncorhynchus; species Oncorhynchus tshawytscha. The sequence continues at coordinate 60,235,737 of NC_056431.1, forward strand.
CAGGCGGCACTAGCTGCTCCATATAGGCTGACAGCTCTGGCGGCTTCTTACAGACTGACCGCTCTGGCGGCTCCGTGCTGACTGGCAGCTCCTTGCAGACTGGCAGCTCCTTACAGACTGACAGCTCCGTGCAGACTGACAGCTCCGTGCAGACTGGCAGCTCCTTGCAGACTGGCAGCTCCATGCAGACTGGCAGCTCCATGCAGACTGGCAGCTCCATGCAGACTGGCAGCTCCATGCAGACTGGCTGCTCTATGCAGACTGACAGCTCTGGCTGCTTCATGCAGACTGACAGCTCTGGCTGCTCCATGTAGACTGGCTGCTTCATGCAGACTGGCAGCTCGGGCTGCTTCATGTAGACTGACAGCTCTGGCTGCTCCATGCGGACTGACAGCTCTGGCTGCTCCATGTAGACTGACTGCTTCATGCAGACTGGCAGCTCGGGCTGCTTCATGTAGACTGACAGCTCTGGCTGCTCCATGCAGACTGACAGCTCTGACTGCTCCATGCAGACTGACAGCTCTGGCTGCTTCATGCAGACTGGCAGCTCTGGCTTCTCCATGTAGACTGGCTGCTTCATGCAGACTGGCAGCTCGGGCTGCTTCATGTAGACTGACAGCTCTGGCTGCTCCATGCGGACTGACAGCTCTGGCTGCTCCATGCAGACTGACAGCTCTGGCTGCTCCATGCAGACTGACAGCTCTGGCTGCTCCATGTAGACTGGCTGCTTCATGCAGACTGGCAGCTCGGGCTGCTTTATGTAGACTGACAGCTCTGGCTGCTCCATGCAGACTGACAGCTCTGACTGCTCCATGCAGACTGACAGCTCTGGCTGCTTCATGCAGACTGGCAGCTCTGGCTGCGCTGAACAGGCGGGAGACTCCTGCAGCGCTGTGTCGGAGGAAGGCTCTGGCTGCGCTGAACAGGCGGGAGACTCCGGCAGCGCTGGAGATGAGGAAAGCTCTAACAGCGCTAGATAGGCGGGAGACTCCGGCAGCGCAGGAGAGGAGAAAGGCTCTGGCTGCGCTAAACAGGCGGGAGGCTCCGGCAGCGCTGTAGAGGAGGAAGGCTCTGGCTGCGCTGAACAGGCGGGAGGCTCCGGCAGCGCTGTAGAGGAGAAAGGCTCTGGCTGCGCAAAACAGGCGGGAGACTCCAGCAGCGCAGGAGAGGAGAAAAGCGCTGGCTGCGCTGAACAGGCGAGGCACACTGAAGGCCTGGTGCGTGGTGCTGGAACTGGTGGTACTGGATCGAGGACACGCACAGGAATCCTGGTGCGGGGAGCTGCTACCGGAGGGCTGGGGTGTGGAGGTGGTACTGGATAGACCGGACCGTGCAGGCGCACTGGAGCTCTTGAGCACCGAGCCTGCCCAACCTTACCTGGAGACACCGTGCGCTCCACAGCATAACACGCTGCCTGCCCGGTCTCTCCAGCCCCCCGGTAAGCACAGGGAGTTTGCGCAGGTCTCCTACCTGGCATAGCCATACTCCCTGTGAGCCCCCCCCCCAAGAAATTTTTGGGGCTGACTCTCGGGCTTCCATCCGCTCTGCCGTGCTAGCTCCTCATAATGCCGCCTCTCTGCTTTTGCTGCCTCCAGCTCGGCTTTGGGGCGACAATAATCTCCAGGCTCATTCCAGGGTCCTTTACCGTCCAATTCCTCCTCCCATGTCCATATCTCCAGGTGGTGCAACCTCTCCCACTGTAGCTGCTGCTGCTCCTGCTGCTGCTGCCTCTGTTGCCTCTTCTCCTGTTGCTCCTTTGGGCGGCTACACTCCCCTGGTTTAGCCCAGGGTCCTCTCCCGTCGAAGATCTCCTCCCATGACCAGAAATCCTTGTTGAGCATCTCCTTTTTCGGCTGCTCCTGCCTGTTGACACGCCGCTTGGTCCGTTGGTGGTGGGTGATTCTGTAACGGTTTTCTAGTGGTGATGAAGGAGAGTCGGACCAAACTGCAGCGTGTCGATTGCGATCCATGTTTAATACAACAAAGAAAACACGAACACTACACAAAACAATAAACGAAACCGAAACAGCCTATCTGGTGCAAACTAACAGAGCGTACACATAGGACACTAAGGACAATCACCCACGACAAACTCAAAGAATATGGCTGCCTAAATATGGTTCCCAATCAGAGACAACGATAAGCACCTGCCTCTGATTGAGAACCACTCCAGACAGCCATAGACCTTGCTAGACAACCCACTAAGCTACAATCCCAATACCACCACCAAAACCCCAAGACAAACACACCACAATTACAAAAACCCCATGCCACACCCTGGCCTGACCAAATACATAAAGATAAACACAAAATACTTTGACCAGGGCGTGACAGTGGGCCTCTGGGAGATGACTCTGACAGGAGATTTACGATGTCCTTTGGGTGTTAACCTAAAGAGACCGCATCCCAGAGCATGAGTTAATGTTTTTGTTGTATAAGGTACCAGGGAGAGATGACCCCAGGGCCAGACCTTAGTCTCTACACAAAGAGAACTGTTTTTACAGCAGATACTGTCTGCTGTGAATTATAAGTATCTTTCATACAAATCTTAAGCTTGGGGGGGCCTCCCGGGTGGTTAAGGGCACTGTACTGCAGCGCCAGCTGTGCCACCAGAGACTCTGGGTTCGCGCCCAGGCTCTGTCGAAACCGGCTGCGATCGGGAGGTCTGTAGGGCGACGCACAATTGGCCTAGCGTCGTCCAGGTGTTGCAGGAATTTAATTCCTCTGTTTTAATTCCCAATTAAAATTAAACACTGTCAATTCATAAGAATTTGTATGACCCTTATTTTATAGAGATCGACAGAGCCCGGTCTTAAAGTCAAATAGCAGCCTTTATTCACGAGAGTACTGAATACGATACAGTTAACCACAGGTTATAAACTGAAAATGACGTCATTAGTTTCAGCACCAACCCGTGCCATCTCCGTTCCAGTACAAAGGCAGTATCTCAAGCCTTCCCACATCCATCTCACTACCAATTTAATATAATTTACGAGCCAAGGTCTTCTCGTGTAGATAAGCATTGTAGCCAGTCTGAAGATATCGTTCATTCATTCCTACCAAGGAACAGACAGTCATTGCTCTAACTCTTGACCACATTCACACACATTATATTCAGTACTGGGATCATGAAAGAAAACTCATACATATACAGAATAGTATTCTGATTAGTCAGTCCTGATTGAAATGTATACATAATTAGTCATCATTGATAATAATTCCCTTAACACCGGGTTAGGGAGGGGTTGGCCGGTAGGGATATCCTTGTCTCATCGCGCACCAGCGACTCCTGTGGAGGGCCATGCGCAGTGCGCGCTAACCAAGGTTGCCAGGTGCACAGTGTTTCCTCCGACACATTGGTGCGGCTGGCTTCTGGGTTGGATGTGCGCTGTGTTAAGAAGCAGTGCGGCTTGGTTGGGTTGTGTATCGGAGGACGCGTGACTTTCAACCTTCGTCTCTCCCGAGCCCGTACGGGAGTTGTAGCGTTGAGACAAGAGAGTAGCTACTAAACTATTGGATACCATGAAAATGGGGTCAAATTAAAAAAGATACAAATCTTAACCTTGTGACCCACTCCATACATCTGTTGTTCATCATGTAGACTGAAAGTGGTGTATCTTGGCTATAAAAGACTTTAGTCTCAGGGCTCTCAATGACTCATCTGAGGGTGGTTCGTCGACCAGCCATCATCGTAGAGCACTCAATCGATGTGTGTGTTGTATTGACCTGCTCCTTTATTAGTAAGTGAATAAAGATTTTGTTTAAATATTACTCTGACGTGTGATAAGTTTGTCTCTCCTCATTTGATTGTAAAGAAATTAACCACCACACCTCTTGCTCAGTTGTGCCCTGGGGCATCCCACTCTTTCTGTTCTGGTTGAAGCTAGTTTGAACTGTTCAGTGAAGGGTGTAATACACAGTGTTGTACGAGATCTTCAGTTTCTTGGCAATTTCTCGCATGGAATAGCATTCATTTCTCAGAACAAGAATGGACTGACGAGTTTCAGAAGAAAGTTCTTTGTTTCTGGCCATTTTGAGCCTGTAATCGAACCCACAAATGCTGATGCTCCAGATACTCAACTAGTCTAAATAATTGCTTCTTTTATCAGAACAAAAGTTTCCAGCTGTGCTAACATAATTGCAAAAGGGTTTTCTAATCAATTAGCCTATTAAAATTATAAACTTGGATTAGCTAACAGAACGTGCTATTGGAACACAGGAGTGATGGTTGCTGATAATCGGCCTCTGTATGCCTATATAGATGTTCCATTACAAAATCATCTGTTTCCAGCTACAATAGTCATTTACAACATTTACAATGTCTGCACTGTATTTCTGATCATTTTGATATTTTAATGGACAAAAAAATTGCTTTTCTTTCAAAAACAAGGACATTTCTAAGTGACCCCAAACTTTTGAACGGTAGTATATCTTGGCCAGGTCTCATGTTGATCTTAGGCTTGTGTGCGGCTGCTCAGCCATGGAAACCAATTTCATGAAGCTGGCGAACCGTTCTTGTGCTGATGTTCTGATGTTCTGTGAGCTTGTGTGGCCTACCACTTTGCGGCTGATCCGTTCTTGCTCCTAGAGGTTTCCACTTCACGATGAAAGCATTTACAGTGGACTGGGGCAGCTCTAGCAGGGCAGAAATTTGATGAAGTGATTTGTTGGAAAGGTGGCATCCTATGACAGTGCCCCGTTGAAAGTCACTAAGCTCTTCAGTAAGGCCATTCTGCTGCCAATGTTTGTCATGGAGATTGCATGGCTGTGTGTTCAATGTTATACACCTGTCAGCAACGGGTGTGGCTGAAATAGCCAAATCCACTAATTTGTCCACATACTTTTGTGTATATAGTGTACCATCTGTGCATAATTGGCTATACTCTACATATAAGCATCTTATGGCGATGACTATCTCAGATGACCATGAAAGTCAGAAAGCTCCAATACAGGTAGGTAGGTTGGTGTGTGTGTGTGTGTGTGTATTGGCATGCTTAAACTGCAAAGGGATATTGTAGATGATGCCTAATTAGGTAGTTAGGTGTCAGAGCTGTGACCTGAGTTATGAGAGGGAGACTTCTCTGCCCTCCTCGGGGTGACTTTGGCACCTCTACTCCACAGAGCCCACAATGCTCAGCAGAGTGACAGGTAACCCGCCTAACCCCAACACACACCCCAGGACAGGAACCGATGTCAGCCATGTGGGAGTCTCCTTCCAGTCCCCAACACGTTTTTTTTCTGACCTTAAAGTAATAAGTTGAATTCACATCCCATGTCATTGGTATGGTATTTCTGCCTAAACCTCAAATGAATAGAAAAGATCAGAGCTGAATCAAATCCTGAATTTGCACTGCTTATCTTTACCATTCTCTTTGGATTGAATCATATGGATCTGCATAACAGGTTGCCTGGGACATGGACTTATTTCATAAGTACACTACAGTTTTGATTTAGAAAACATCTCAAAGTGAGCAGCACCTCCAACGTTTGGTAAGGCACCTCAGTCACCTCTCTCTGACTCTGTCCAAGCACAGTTCAACAGTGACACCTGTCGGGAAAAGTCTGTAATCTGTTGCACAGAAATTGTTTTTACTTTCCTGCGTTAGTAAGTGCGCACAATTGTACAAACCGCGTATGTAACAACTTTATGACATAATATTATAAATAGAAATATAATTTTATATACATATTTTTTAAATGACGAATTATGTGACTGAAAGTCCAATAAAGATACAGCAACCTTTCGTATCATATACCAGTGTGTTTTTGCATGGCACATTTTACACAACAGCTAATTTCATAATATACTATGAAACCGCTTAGCTATTATTATATTCTGTGTATATTATCTGTCTAATCGGATCACAAGGAACTGCATGTTGCACGGGTGTTCTGCACGGCCATAGTTATCTTCCGTACACAGACACAGACGGGCGGAGCGATGTGGGCAGCGTCTTGTTGTAACGCAGTTCGGCATCTGCAAGGCATATGACGGATTCTGCTTCATAAACAACACACGTAAGTGCAATGAATATGCGCCTCGAATAACAAACTATTGGCATAAAATACTTATGATATTATTCCCTTGTCGTCAGTGGCGATTTTAGAATGGAAATCTTGGTGGGGCAAAAAACAACATGTGGGATGCAATTCCAGCAAAGCCACTACACATCCCAAAACAACACTAAACAATACATGAATTGCACTATAATGGTGACAAATGTTTCCCACAAACTGTTAGAGCCTACATAAAGCTGTCCCAACAGCAGAGTCCCAAAACCTCACAACTGCTACACCTGGCTATCAACGGAGCCTTGTCTTGCAGCGAAAGAATTCATTCTGTCTCTTTTACGGCCTTTTAAAAAACATAACTGATATGTCTGACTTGGTTAATCCTCCTGTTGTGTTCGTTTCATGTTAATTAATTCTGTGTTCCCGGTCCAAATTGCCGCCCAATTATAGCTGATTATAAATCCATAATAATAAATATATGATCTTTTTATTTTTTATAAACTTAAGTTCGTGTGAACATTACAAGTTTACAAGAACATTACAACTTCTATTGGCTATTTATGGCCTGTAGGCCTCATTGACCTGAGCTCATACAACTCGTTTTTGAGTAAAAGAAACACATAATGTATGGACTATTTTGACTTTAACAAATTCTCAGATGAAACATATTGTGATATTTATCACAGACTACTTTGTGTCCAAGTTTAACAAGGACTCTCCTCTTCTCCAGTGTCATGATCAAAGATATGATCAAGAGCCTCACATACAGTATATCGTTTGGTCATTGTGTTGCCACAGAATGAATTGTGAGCAAGACCCCCAAAAAAGCTTTATATACAATAGCTGCAAGAAAAGTTCTATATATTGTTGAAACAATGTTGTGATTGCTTGTGAGAATGCCATAGGTGTGTTTCCCTGGGGGAAAGATTCTATTGGGAAAAGGTTCCCGTGGGGGTTGCCATGGAAGCCAAGAAGGGTAGTGTGTGTGTGCTCAAACACATCCATGTGGGGGCTGGGAGGAGAAGTGTGTCCATCTGATGAATGGGCATGTGCCAGAACTCAATTTTATACACTAATTGTAGTCTCACCCATCTAATGACTGGGAACACCATAGGTATACAAAGGTTAAATAAAACACCCCAAATTTTATGAAAATCATCCAAATGTGTTTTGTGTGTTCAGATGCCCTGTGTGGACAAAGTCTTGAAACCATATAACAATTAAATTAACTACATTTTTCAGAGAGAGAACTTTAAATCGTCCAATTCGACTGGAACACAGCAGGAGGGTTAAACAAGTGTGGTTTCTACTGACAATTGATGTACAAACTATGGCATAAGTGGACGATAAGCAGAAAAGAGGCAATCTGTCATTTCGATTAAGACATTAATGAGCGAGCTAGGACAGATGTAGTAAATATAACTATTGTTCAGCACTTTTGAAATGTACAACAACAGAATTCAGAACATGGGCCATTCTTACAGTGTTCTCCCTGTACACCAAGTCAGAACCATAGGATAAATAAAGGTAGCATGTAAACAATGAAAGCGCTTACAATTTTCAATGATTACATTTCTCTTAAACAGGTTATAGGCTACATGTGCACCACCAAGTCAGAACAGTAGGCAAAATTAAGAGGGGAAAATAGACCAAATTATTAGGGTGAGGCACATGGGCTACTAAAAGCTTACTACACAACATACACTTAGTATACATATCTCCCTGGCATATTACATCATTTATGCAGCAGCATACAAGACATTATACTCACCTTGTTGTGCTGTGCTCACTTGAACAGGAAGGTTGCTTGGCGGTCCTTCGTGGGCAAATTTGATCATCAAACTTTGTCATCAATGTCTGGCATTCTCTGGATTTATGGTGCTTTCAAGACAACTGGGAACTCAGGGGAAGAAATGGTAGAATCATAATGACGTCAGTAATGTTCAGGTTGTAGCTCTAGAAAGAGGCCGGTTCCGAATGTACAATTCCGAGTTGGATGAAAGTTCAAAACGTTTTTCCCCGAGTTTCCAATTGTCTTGAACTCACAAAAGTCTGATTTTCCAGTTCAGAGTTAAGTTGTTTTGAGCGCGGCACAAATCATGCTTCATTGACAGCATGGCCAATGTTGAATGTTTATCATTTTAAAACTAGGAAAAGAGCCACTCCACCGCACAGCCACTCCACTGAATAGCAGGCTAATGATTGCTTTGTAATAATTGCAGTTAGCCACTGATTCCTTCCAAACTACTCATTGTTGAATTTGAGATTTCCAACATTTCCAATGTTTATGTCCGATGGCCAATGAGCCCCAATACATTTTATCTATAATTTCTCTTCATATGACAAGGATTAAAAAGTATTTGCCAGTAGATTTTCGACTTGATTCATTGATTCATGATGATGACGGCTAGCGTTTAATGCCAAAATAACATGCAAAACAGGAAGGGCCCCCTCCCCCCAAAAACATACAAAAATGCAGGGCTCAAAACAGGTGTGACTCTGCTCTGAATGACAAGTCGCCACTGCTTGTCGTGCTGTTTGGCAGTGTTAAATAAATGCATTTCTTACACATAAGTATGTGGACACCTTCAAATAAGTGGATTCGGCTATTTCAGCCACACCCGTTGCTGACAGGCGTATAAAATCAAGCACACAGCCATGCAATCTCTATAGACAAACATTGGCAGTAGAATGGCCTTACTGAAGAGCTCCATGACTTTCAACGTGGCACCGTTGTAGGATGCCACCTTTCCAACAAGTCACTTCGTTGAATTTCTGCCCTGCAAGAGCTGCCCTGGTCAACTGTAAATGCTGTTATTGTGAAGTGGAAAAGTCTAGGAACAACAATGGCTCAGCCGCGAAGTGGTAGGCCTCACAAGCATGGTGGAGGAGGAATAATGGTCTGAGGCTGATTTTCATGGTTCGGGCGAAGCCCCTTAGTTCCAGTGAAGGGGAATTGTAATGCTACAGCACACAATGACAGTTTGGCGAAGGCCCTTTCCTGTTTCAGCATGACAATGCCCCCGTGCACAAAGCGAGTTCCATACAGAAATGGTTTGTCTAGATCGGTGTGGAAGGACTTGACTGGCCTGTGTAACAGTATAACTTTAGACCGTCCCCTCGCCCATACCCGGGCGCGAACCAGGGACCCTCTGCACACGTCAACAACAGTCACCCACGAAGCATCGTTACCCATCGCTCCACAAAAGCCGCAGCCCTTACAGAGCAAGGGGAAACACTACTTCAAGGTCTCAGAGCAAGTGACGTCACCGACTGAAATGCTATTTAGCGCGCACCACCGCTAACTAGCTAGCTATTTCACAATCGTTACACCTGCACAGAGCCCTGACCTCAACCCCATCAAACACCTTTGGAATTAATTGGAACGCCGACTGAGCCAGAACTAATCGCCCAACATCAGTGCCCAACCTCACTAATGCTCTTGTGGCTGAATGGAATAAAGTCCCCACAGCAGTGTTGCAACATATAATGGAAAGCCTTCCCAGAAGAGTGGAGGCTGTTATAGCAGCAAAGGGGAGACTAACTCCATATTAATGGTCATGATTTTGGAATGAGATGTTCGACAATCAGGTGTCCACATAGTTTTGGCCTCAGTCTATAAAAAAGTGGTCAGATGAAGCAGATGCTAAACTACAGGACTGTTTTGCTAGCACAGACTGGAACATGTTCCGGGACTCTTCCGATGGCATTGAGGAGTACACCACATCAGTTAACCAGAAGCCATGGATTACAGGCAACATTCGCACTGAGCTAAAGGGTAGAGCTGCCGCCTTCAAGGTGCGGGACTCTAACCCGGAAACTTACAAGATATCCTGCGAAGAACCATCAAACAGGCAAAGCGTCAATATGGGACTAAGATTGAATCATACTACACCGGCTCCAACGCTCGTCTTATGTGGCAGGGCTTGCAAACTATTAAAGATTACAAAGAGAAGCACAGCCGCGAGCTGACCAGTGACACGAGCCAAATCACTTCTTTGCTCGCTTCGAGGCAAGCAACACTGAGGCATGCATGAGAGTATCAGCTGTTCCGGACGACGGTGTGATCACACTCTCCGTAGCCGACGTGAGTAAGACCTTTAAACAGGTCAACATACACAAGGCTGAGGGGCCAGATGGATTACCAGGACGTGTGGTCCGGGCATGTTCTGACCAACTGGCAGGTGTCTTCACTGACATTTTCAACATGTCCCTGATTGAGTCTGTAATACCAACATGTTTCAAGCAGACCACCATATTCCCTGTGCCCAAGAACACAAAAGCAACCTGCCTAAATGACTACAGACGCGTAGCACTCACGTCCATAGCCATGAAGTGCTTTGAAAGGTTGGTAATGGCTCACATCAACACCATTATCCCAGAAACCCTAGAACCACTCCCATTTGCACACCGCCCAAACAGATCCACAGATGATACAATCTCTATTGCACTCCAGACTGTCCTTTCCCACCTGGACAAAAGGAACACTTACGTGAGAATGCTATTCATTGATTACAGCTCAGTGTTCAACACCATAGTACCCTCAAAGCTCATCACTAAGCTAAGGATCCTGGGACTAAACACCTCCCTCTGCAACTGGATCCTGGACTTCCTGACAGGCCTCCACCAGGTGGTGAGGGTAGGTAGCAACACATCTGCCACACTGATCCTCAACACTGGAGCTACCCAGGGGTGCGTGCTCAGTCCCCTCCTGTATTCCCTGTTCACCCACAACTGCATGTCCAGGCACGACTCCAACACCATCATTAAGTTTGCAGACGACACAACAGTGGTAGGCCTGATCACCGACAACGACGAGACAGCCTATAGAGAGGAGGTCAGGGACCTGGCCAGGTGGTGCCAGAATAGCAACCTATCCCTCAACGTAACCAAGACTAAGGAGATGATTGTGGACTACAGAAAACGGAGGACCGAGCACGCCCCCATTCTCATCGATGGGGCTGTAGTGGAGCAGGTCGAGAGCTTCAAGTTCCTTGGTGTCCACATCAACAACAAACTAGAATGGTCCAAACAAACCAAGACAGTCATGAAGAGGGCATGACAAAGCCTATTCCCCCTCAGGAAACTAAAAAGATTTGGCATGGGTCCTGAGATCCTCAAAAGGTTCTACAGCTGCAACATCGAGAGCATGGTTGCTGGTTGCATCACTGCCTGGTACGGCAATTGCTCGGCCTCCGACTGCAAGGCACTACAGAGGGTAGTGCGTACGGCCCAGTACATCACTGGGGCTAAGCTGCCTGCCATCCAGGACCTCTACACCAGGCGGTGTCAGAGGAAGGCCCTAAAAATTGTCAAAGAACCCAGCCACCTCAGTCATAGACTGTTCTCTCTTCTACCGCATGGCAAGCGGTACCGAAGTGCCAAGTCTAGGACAAAAAGGCTTCTCAACAGTTATTACCCCCAAGCCATAAGACTCCTGAACAGGTAATCAAATGGCTACCTGGACTATTTGCATTGTGTGCCCCTCCACCCACCCCTCTTTTTACACTGCTGCTACTCTCTGTTTATCATATATGCATAGTCACTTTAACTATATGTTCATGTACATACTACCTCAATTGGGCCGACCAACCAGTGCTCCCGCACATTGGCTAACCGGGCTATCTGCATTGTGTCCTGCCACCCACCAACCCCTCTTTTACGCTACTGCTACTCTGTTCATCATATATGCATAGTCACTTAAACCATATCTACATGTACATACTACCTCAATCAGCCTGACTAACCGGTGTCTGTATGTAGCCTCGCTACATTTATAGCCTCGCTACTGTATATAGCCTGTCTTTTTACTGTTGTTTTATTTCTTTACCTACATACCTATTGTTCACCTAATACCTTTTTTTGCACTATTGGTTAGAGCCTGTAAGTAAGCATTTCACTGTTGCATACACCTGTTGTATTCGGCGCACGTGACAAATAAACTTTGATTTGATGTTGTGTAGTTAGCAGAGGACACTACATCATTTGATATTTGGACAGGGAAAAGGGCATGTGATATTTGAATGGTTGCATGATGAAAATGTAAGGCCATTCCAGAATTTAGTGGTAGTATTACAGCAGAGATGTAGGCTACAAGTAGTACTCATATATTCAATTTGTCAAATCAAATATTATTTGTCACATACACATGGTTAGCAGATGTTAATGTGAGTGTAGCATAATGTGAAATGCTCCAAGAATGATATGGCTATTTCATGTGGATATGGCTGTTGTTTGCATTATAGTGCCATAGTTGAACTTAATATAGTTACTATGAATATATGAAAAAACTATGTAATTACAATGTGTAATATTAATAGTATGTAATAACAGCCTCAACGCCTCTTCCAGCTCTACAGGTCCAACATGCCTCTTGGCGACATGAGGACACCCCTGCTGTCCAACTCATTTGACACCCCAGAGGAATCCCTGCCCTGTGACCCGGGTAACCCCACAGTGGGCATCCTAGGCTCAGGTGATTACTCCCGCTCCCTGGCTGTGCGATTAGTTGCCTGTGGTTATAGGGTAGTGGTCGGCAGCCGTGACCCAAAGCATATAGCCACCGGACAGTTTCCTGATGGGGTTCAGCTTCTCACACAGCGGGAGGCGATGGTTGGCACAGAGAAAGTTGTCTTTGCTGCACTCTACCCTGAACACTACCACACCCTGGTGGGGTTGAGGGATGTGCTGGCTGGGAAGGTGCTGGTGGATGTGAGCAATGCCACCAAGCTTAACAGTGGAGAGCCATCTAACGCTGAGAGGCTGGCAGAGCTGTTCCCAGAGAGCAGAGTGGTGAAGGGCTTCAATGTGGTCTCAGCCTGGGCCCTACAGACTGGAGCTCATGACGGCAGCAGGCAGGTAAGAGAGTAATCATGTATATACTGTACATACAACTCCACACATTGTATAAAGTGGCAAGAAAAAGAATGTGAACCATTTGGAAATACCTGGATTTCTGCATAAATTGGTCATCAAATTTGAACAGATCTTCATCTAGGTAACAATAATAGACGAACACAGTCTGCTTAAACTAATAACACACAAACAATTATACATGTTCATGTCTTTATTGAACCCGCCATGTAAACATTCACAGTGCAGGGTGGGAAAAGTATTTGAACCCTTAATAACTGTTTGACCCTCCTTTGGCAGCAATAATCTCAACCAAACGTTTTCTGTAGTTGCGGATCAGACCTGCAAGGTCAGGAGAAGTTCCTCTTTACAAAACTGTTTCAGTTCAGCAATATTCTTGGGATGTCTGGTGTGAACTGTTCTCTTGAGGTCATGCTACAGCATCTCAATCGGGTTGAGGTCAGGACTCTGACTGGGCCACTCCAGGAGGCGTATTTTCTTCTGTTGAAGCCATTCTGTTGTTGATTTACGTCTGTGTTTTGGGTCGTTGTCCAGTTGCATCACCCAACTTCTGTTAGGCTATCCGTCTGCCAATTGAAGCTCAACATTCTCCTGCAAAATGTCTTGATAAACTTGGGAATTCATTTTTCCGTCGATGATATCAAGCTCTCCAGGCCCTCAGGCAGCAAAGCAGCCCCAAACCATGATGCTCCCTCCACCGTACTTTACAGTTGGTATGAGTTTTGATGTTGGTGTGCTCTGCCTTTTTTTCTCCACACATAGTATTGTGTGTTCCTTCCAAACAACTCAACTGTAGTTTAATCTATCCACAGAATATTTTGCAAGTAGCTCGCTGGAACATCCAGGTGTTCTTTTGCAAACTTCAGATGTGCAGCAATAGGTTTTTTGGACAGCAGTGACTTCTTCCGTAGTGACCTCCCATGAACACCATTCTTGTTTAGTGTTTTACATATTGTAGACTCGTCAACAGAAATGTTAGCATGTTCCAGAGATTTCTGTAAGTCTTTAGCTGACACTCTAGGATTATTTTTAACCTCATTGAGAATTCTGCGCTGTGCTCTTGCAGTCATCTTTGCAGGACGGCCATTCCTAGGGAGAGTAGCTACAGTGCTGAGCTTTCTCCATTTACAGACAATTTGTCCTACCGTGGACTGATGAACATCAAGGCTTTGAGAGATACTTTTGTAACCCTTTCCAGCTTTATGCAAGTCTTCTGAGATCTGTTTTGTTCGAGGCATGGTTCACATCAGGCAATGCTTCTTGTGAATAGCAATCAGGCAATGCTTTTTGTGAGTGTTTTTTTATAGGGCAAGGTAGCTCTAACAACATCTCTAATCTCGTCTCATTGGTTGGACTCCAGGTTAGCTGACCCCCGACTCCAATTAGCTTTTGGAGAAGTCATTAGCTTAGGGGTTCACATACTTTTCCCAACCTACACTGTATGAATGTTTAAAATATGTATTCAATACAGACAAGAAAAATACAATAGTGTGTGTGTTATTGGTTTAAGCACACTATGTTTGTCTATTGTTGTGACTTAGATGAAGGTCAGATCAAATGTGATGACCAATTTATGCAGAAATCCAGGTAATTCCAAAGGGTTCACATACTTCTTATTGCCACTGTATGTAGTTATAGACTTAGCACACTGACAGGCACTCACCCACACAATGTGAGCCTCCATTTCTCCTAATCAGTCCTCTCCCCCCTGCCCCTCCCAGGTCCTGATCAGCAGTGACTGTCCTGAGGCCAAGAGAACTGTGATCCAGCTGGCTCGCTGTATGAGTTTCCTGGCGGTGGACATGGGAGGCCTTGCTAGCTCTAGGCACGTTGAGGACGCCCCCCTGCGCCTCTTCCCATCCTGGGGCGGCCCCCTAATGGTCACCTTCCTCCTCATCCTTTTCTTCTACGGCTACAACTTCCTGCGTGGTGTTCTCATGCCCTATCTGTCCCGGGGGCAAAACAACTTCTACCAGCTACCCCTGGAGACGGTGAACGAGACGCTGCCAGCAGTGGCCCTGGTGATCCTGGCGCTGGTCTACCTCCCGGGACTGTGGGCTGCCGCACTGCAGCTGGTCCGGGGAACAAAGTACAGCCACTTCCCCGGCTGGCTGGACCACTGGATGGGGAGACGCAAACAGCTAGGCCTGCTGAGCTTCCTATGTGCCGGGCTGCATGCGGTCTACAGTATGTGTCTGACCCTGCGCAAGGCTTCCCAATACAGGCTGCTGGATGCAGCGTACAGACAGGTGAGTGGTTGGAGTCAGTTGAACAGGTTGAACTCGTAGTCAGTTCAACATCTATAATCCATCAGTAGGGGACTATCCAAATAAAATGTTACCAACCGTGGTTGGTGATGTCACTGCTGTGGAGCAGTAGGCCAGGGCTGCATTTTGAACTCTCTATGAGTGTGAACTAGACGTGACAGAGTGTGGCTGAGGCCTAATTAACAGACTGACTCCGTTAAGAGCTGCTTCTTGGGGGCAGGATGCTCTCACGCATCCAGCTCACCCATAGAGCGTTGTTCACAAGTGGGAGAAGGCAGTGCACGCTCATTAGTTGATCCACAGATGAAGTGTTCCTCTCACACTTTTCTCACAGTCTCCCAGTGTTTTAATGCTTTTAACTGCATCAGCGAATCATTTGGTTTTCCACTAACCGGTCTTTGTGCCCCTTCAGGTGAAGGCGGGAGTGGAGCATTCCTGGGAGGAGCCTCAGGTGTGGAGATCGGACTTTTATCTGTCCTCTGGCATTCTGGGACTTGGTGTTCTGACTCTTCTGGCCATCACATCTCTACCCTCGGTGGGTAACGCTCTCAGTTGGAGAGAGTTCACTTTTGTACAGGTGAGTAGCTAACAGCACGATACTTGACACTTTTGTACAGGTGAGTAGCTAACAGCACGATACTTGACACTTTTGTATGCACCCGTAGTTTATTGCAACATTTTGAGCGGTTTTCTGTCATCTGTCTCCAGTCAGGATTGGGGTACGCTGCCTTGACTCTCTCCATCATGCACACCCTCTTCTTCAGCTGGGACTTTGCTTTCTTCTCATATGCTTACCCTTACTACATGCCCCCCACATACCTGCTGGCACTGATCCTGCCCTGTCTGGTCCTGGTGGGTCGGCTCTTCCTGGCACTGCCCTGCCTGGCGTTCAGACTGGCAAAGATACGTCGAGGCTGGGAGAGTCCATGCCACCACCCTCCTCAGACCCAAGAGGACACCGCCAATGGCGTGCTGCCCAGGGACTTAAGTGGTGATGTGTGACGGTCCAATCAAGTAGAGACTCATTTTCTAGCTCTGATGAAAGGGATGGTTCGTTGTACGTATTTTGTCTGACACACACTATGGCACTTTTTAATGCAACTTAATTTTTAAATCCAAATAAGAAACAAACTCAAGAAAAGTGTTACTATTTTTCTAGAAACTGAAATACTGAAAGGTTACCTCACAAGTCCAATATACAACTACCTTCTGTTATGATAAATGATGTACGCGCTTTGTTTAACTGGGTTAAGAAACATGAACAGAAATATGTATCACTTTCACTGAGTCTCATAGTAAGACATTTCATATTTGACTAGACCTCTAAGCTTCTCTTGGGTAAAGTGAAGAAGGATGTGACCACTTTCTGGTCAATTTCAGGATGTTCAAATCTCCAAACTCACTATTTGACAAGATTTACCAACCAGAAGTGCCTGAATTGAGCCTCAACTGAGAAGCTGCACTTGACCCTGAAATAGGAAAAAAAATTATAGACAGAAGTCTGTATAAGGATTAGTGTTAGAGACCTAGTTAATACAGTCCGTCTTTGTTGTTCAGCTGTGTGTTACTGCGCTGTCACTTCCAGACAGACAGTCTGTGTGCAGTGTTGTGGAATATCTTGAGTCAAATATTTGCACAGATACCGGAACTTGTGAATTCAATTTAGACTTTATTACAAATGTAACAGAGTTGAGCCTTTCCATGGAAAAGACAATTCTCTAATCACAGAGTTCTGACTTTATAGTTTTTCCCGTCTTCACATTGCACATAGTCACTCCTTGTATGTACATGAACAACTCCTATTGGCCTTATAGTTCTCCCATCTTTGCATTACGTATAGAATCCCCTCCCTCTATACGAAAATAACTCCTCTTGACATTTCTCCACCATTATCTTTCCATCTCAGTTCTTGCTTGTTAACGCCCACATCTGACAGCTGAATAGGTTATAATGGTAGCAGGCCCTGTTCATTTTTGTTCCATTCGTTATATAGCCACTCTGTCTTAGCACTTCAAAGTGGACAGTCTAAACACTGCCTGCTAATATTGGAGTCATGAGTTTTGCTACCACAGCAGCTCCAGTCCTAACAACACCATTATGTAAGGAGACTGGACACATCAGTCACAAAACTACTGTCAACCTGGGAAATGAACAATTAACTGAAAGTGTCTTCAGCGCACACATAAGGTGCGATATACACTCACCACCCAGTTTATGAAAATGGAGACGGCATTGAGCCAGTCAGTTACAGTTCGATTGAATGTTAAAATGGGCAAAACGAGTAACCTAAGCAACTGAGTGTGGTATGATCGTCTGGGCCAGGTGCGCCGGATCCAATATCTCAAAAACAGCCTCACTCCTGGGATTTTCACATATGACAATGTCTAGGGTTTACTGAGAATGATGCGACAAACCAAACATACCCAGTCAGCGGCATTCCTGTGGGCGAAAACAGCTCGTTGATGAGAGGTCGAAGGAAAATGTCAAGAATCGTGCACAGGCGGACCAAAAACAGACAAATAACTGCGCAGTACAAGTGGTGTGCAGAAAGGTATCGTGGAACGCACAATTCATCGATCCTTGTCCATACTGTGTTCCACTCCGATCAGCTAAAAATAAGATGCTCCATTGGGCACGAAATCACCAACACTGGACAATTGAGTGGAAAAACATCACCTGTCCTGACAAATCCCGGTTCCTGTGGAGTCAGAACTTGGCATGAAGCAGCAGGAGTCTATGGACCCATCTTGCCTGGTACAGTGTATAGCTGTGATAAAAGGGCCTTTTTGTGATTCATTTGTGTGTGTGTGTAATGCAGTACCGTATTTACTTGTAAAAACTAGAATGAGCAAAGCCAGTGGTTTCTCCTTGGGTAAGAATACATTTCTTTTTTCTATTGAATATTAAAAGCTTATGTGCCATATTTGGACCCATCTCAGCAAGGGGAAAATACTTCACTGTACTTATGCAATAAAGCTTTTTAAATGAATCATTTCAAACCAGTGATTTAATTTGGAATCATGTTTACAGTAATAAAATAGGTCTTACAGGAAACTAATAAGTACAAAGAAAATCCATGTACAACCATAATCATATTCAACACCACCAAATAAATGGAAAGTGCATTTCAGTGGAGATGTATAAAAGAGGCAAAAACATGTTATATATATATGGCATGTTAAATTAAAAGACTCAAACTTAGGTCTGAAGGCACATGTCACCCCCCAATCTTCCATCCATGTGTATCCTCCATGTCAGATCAGAATCCCCTCTTCCGTGGGGGATGAAGGCCAGTAAACACCCTTACCACCAGGCCGGTTGGGGGTTGGCTTTAAAGAGCTTATAATCCTCTTTCCTGAAGAAGGCCAATTCTGTTTCATTTGCTGAAACAAAAAAACAGGAATAAAATAAGACCCTTCACTTTGACAATATTTAATTACCAGGATGTTGCCTGAATGCAGTTCCAACTCATAAAATACACACAAACGGTCTGAATACTTATGTAAATAAGGTATCTTTTTTATTTTTAAAACACTTGCAAAAAAAATAAGTCAAGGGGTCTGAATACTTTCCGAATACACATACAGTACCAGTCAAAAGTTTGGACACCTACTCATTCCAGGGTTTTTCTTTTTTACTATATTTTGAATAATAGTGAAGACATCAAAACTATGAGATAACACATGGAATCATGTAGTAACCAAAAAAAAAAGTGTTAAACAAATCCAAATATAATTTATATTTGAGATTCTTCAAAGTAGCCACCCTTTGCCTTTGACAGCTTTGCATTCTCTCAACCAGCTTCATGAGGGAAGGGGACTATTCCTAGAGCTCCCCGCCCGGCCAAACTGAGCAATTGGGGGAGAAGGGCCTTGGTTAGAGAGGTGACCAAGAACACGATGGTCACTGACAGAGTTATAGTTCCTCTGTGGATAATCTTGTTTCTCATGGTCTAAGAGTCCTTCAGGTGCCTTTTGGCAAACTCCAAGCAGGCTGTCATGTGCCTTTTACTGAGGAGTGTTTTCCATCTTGCCACTCTACCATAAAGATCTGATTGGTGGAGTGCTGCAGAGATGGTTGTCCTTCTGGAAGGTTCTTATATCTCCACAGAGGAACTCTGGAGCTCAGAGTGACCATGGGGTTCTTGGTCACCTCCCTAACCAAGGCCCTTCTCCCCCGATTGCTCAGTTTGGCCGGGCGGCGAGCTCTAGGAATAGTTTTGGTGGTTCCAAACTGCTGCAGAAATGTTTTGGTACCCTTCCTCAGTTCTGTGCCTCGACACAAACTTGTCTCAGAGCTCTAAGGACAATTGCTTCAACCTCATGGCTCAGATTTTATTTTTATTATTCCATTTTAGAATAAGGCTGTAATATAACAAAATGTGGAAATAGTCAAGGGGTCTGAATAATTTCCAACGGCACTGTATAGTCTCTTTATAATGTAGATGTATAGCGGTTTGCCCCAGGAAGACCCCATCTAACTCTTCCCCTGTGTACAAAAACAAGATGACTATACCAATGCCCGCATCTCTTAGGGTTAGTCCATCTTGCAGAATAAGCTTGTCATCATCCTCCAAACTCATCACCAACTCATTTGTCTGCAAACAGGACATTTATCATTTTGATTGGCTTAGTAAAACACAATTATTTAGAATAGACAATGGGAGAGATTCAACAGGCTTATTGATATAACTACTGAGTGTATATGTCAGGTGTCAAGGAGGATACCTTTGCTCCATGTGCCTGGTGGATGATCTTCATTGTGTCTTCAAATGATACATTATGTAGAAGTTAAGACATATCAATATACTGCATGTATCAAGAATGCATGCCAAATGGGTCCAACAATGTTTAGTGAAGGATAACCTTGAAATGTTGCAGGCATCATTCTCAGAACATAATTGACTCCTAAACCCTACCATCAATATTAAATGTCTATGGCACAGGTGTCAAACTCATTCCACAGAGGGCTGAGTGTCTGCAGGTTTTCACTCCTCCCTTGATTGATGCATTAAGGTCACTGGAACTCTCCACACCTGGTTGTCTCTGGCTTAATTGAAAGGAAAACCTGCAGGACACCAGCCTCTCCATGGAATGAGTTTGACACCCCTGGTCTAGGGGCAGCACCATATGGGGCAATGCCAATGGTAGGGTAGCCGATAACTCAGACGTCACAAAATTAAGTTATAAAAAATGGATTTCAGCACCCAAAGAATAGCCAGCAATTACAAATTACATTGTTCTTTGTAATTGCGTGCTATTCTTTTGATGCTGAAATAAGTCATTTTTTAAATTAAAAACGTAATTGTAACGTCGGAGCTCCAGTCTGCTCACACTAATCATAGCTATTTGGAAGTAAGCAGCAGAAGCCACTACTAAAAATGCAGCCATAACTTACCGTAGCCAAAATTCTTGAATGGGGGTGGTAAACCGGCTCTCATGCTAACTTCTAAAAAGGGACAAATCAACATATATGGAATCAGAAAGGCAGATGATGGAATGTTGAGTAATAGTTTTCATAATGTTGGGCGTTCACTCACGGCAATTCAAGAGGCAATTCCGGGCAATTCAAGAGGGTGGTAGAGGTTGGCTCTCGAAATGAATGTAAACGTAATTCTCTTTGCCCTATGTCATTATAAATGACAACTAATCAGACTTTTCTACAATATTATAACTTTAATATACTTGATAGTGTTGAAATAAGAACGTTAATTTGCTGTAACCATTGCTAGTTTAGACTGCATCGCTCTTGGATGCATCTCATATTTGGTGTTGTGATGTGATCCTTGACTTTCATTGCCTGTAACCGTAATCAATCTACGTTGAGAGGAGCCGCTTCTATGGCATTTTAATTGGAAATAACACACATATACACACACCATTTTAATAGCGGATTTCATTTAGAAAAATGCCATGTTTTCAGTCACTAGCCGGTCAGTTGAGGTTCGAAGTTAGCCGCGGAGCAGCGCCACAGAGTTATATTGAGCAGTTACCACTTTTTGATCATGCATCTAACGACATTCCATTCACTCTAAACATACTAAATTCTCAGAGTAAATCGTCGGTAACTTTTGAACCATATATGGTGGAGACATGGTGTTTGGCCTATTATTTTTCTGACTGAATGTTCTAGTGCATTCACATATTTATATAAACCTTGAATTAATAATGTTATGGGTGAACACCCTACATAATGTTTAGCTAGCTACCAAAAAGATAAATCATACTTACCATTTTTCACAAACTGGATAAATTCCTGGACCGTTTGATCTAAATTCACGCCACTAAATACAACTGGCTTGAAATTTCGGTGCTCAAAAGACCTTACCAAGCGAACAGTTAGGACTGCCTCGCTGGACATACTGTAGCTGGCAAGCTAACGTTAGGTGACTGTTTACTTCTAGCTAGCAAGGCAAATGTCTCTTTACAGTGAAATGTCGACACTGCAGCCCTTTAAGCATATATTGATGCTCATAACAATTTAGAACCCGAGCCGAACCTTTATTGCTAGATACTGGTAAAGATTTGCCTGTTCTTAATAAAGTTTCAACAAATAAACACGCGCTTCCGGGATGACGGCCCTTCCGCAAGAGAAGAGCAAACGAATTTGTGCTCAAAATGCTCAGACTCGATGTGTTGATATGTCTATAATTTCAATATATATATTTATTCACATAACCTCTGATTAAAGCTACGGTTGTGTAAAATACTTAAATATGTTCTTGATAAATATGAATACATATTTTACTTGCCAGTAAATCGTTTGTCTATGTTTTGTGTCATACTATTCAAATAGTTAAAAGATCTGAATATACTTAGTTTTCTTTATGTCCACTCTATTATAGGGTCCCGAAGGACTACTTAAATCGCCTGTAAATTGGATACAATGCTTTTCCGTTAATGCAGTTCATTATATTTTACTTCTTGTGAAAATTTATACAAAAAGTACATCTTCATCTGGTACTTATTAAGAGCAACCACATGGTGTGTACGACATCATCCTAAACCTGCAGCTGCTAGGTTACTTTCCTTGCCAACCTGACAACAACAATTCATCCCTGGTCTATCTAACGTTCCCTCGTGACTGTTATGAGACTCAATAGATAAGGAATGTTCAAATGCTATGGCAGCACCTGCTTGCCAAAAGCACATGATATGGCATATGATATAAGGCTGCCTGAGGGGGAAAGGGAAATAAAGGGGAGGAGTAGATCCAAAAATATATCTGCTTGGCTTTGATAGCGGGTAATACAGGGACAAAGGGCATACCAGTTTGTAATATAGGCCAACGTGGCAGACACCATAGTAGAGATAAATATTTAATTATGTGGCAGACACACACATCCCCATGCCCTACTTTAGTGGGACCACTCGTAACAATGAATTGAGAGCTTTGATTGGTTATCTTTACTCACCCCAACCAACGGAGATGTTGCGTGAAGTGCCAATCATTGAATCTACCAATGGAATTGAGGGGGCGGTATAGCCTCAAGCAGTAACGAAAAGCGAGCATGAACAGTCTACCACAGAGTTTCTAAACCCAGAGGACCAACATCAGGATACTTCCGGGAACGCTTCGCGAACCAGACTCGACAGACCAGACCGGGTTCTGTAAGGTCAATGAGATAAGTGCAACATTCTTCCTTAGTTGTTCATTTTCTCGATTTCTAAAAGGCACAACCTAGATTCTAGCCAATGTCTTAAGTAGCTGAACATGTTATTACTCCAACCTCGTGAATGTGACAATCTGACACGTTTTCTTTTTGTATACAAACAAAAAAGTAAAAAATTAAACACAAATAAACAGAAATGCAACATAACCACCATACTTGATACACAACACAATATGGCCACACCTGTCCACGAACACACAAAAATACACAGTAGCTTCCACTTACAATACACAAACATACTGTACATTAAATTCCCCTCACATAGAAATGTCATCCTCCTCAAGATGGTCAAAATAAGGCTTCCAGACTATCGAACACATCCATTCTCTGCACAACCTTATAAAACACTGAATCTAGTGGAATGTAACTACAACTCAGGAGGCTGCTGAGGGGAGGACATCTCATAATAATGTCTGGATACCATTTCCCCGATTCTACTCCAGCCATTAATTAAGCCTGTCCTCCCCAATTAAGGTGCCACCAACCTCCTGTGAACTACATAGTTCAGCCCTCCAGTTTGTTATTGAAGGTGAGTATGATGCTTTCCAAATTATAGCTATACATTTTGGTGCAGCAATTAGACCTAGGTTACAAAACTTTCTTTGATATTGGTCACCAATATTTACCTTTCTCAACAGACATAGTCATGGAGATTCCTAAACACAATGATGTGCTAGCACAGACATTAACCCAAAATGGTGTCAGTTTGTCACAGGTCCACAGCATATGTAATAGGGTTCCTTTTTGGGTTTTTTTGCATCTCCAACAGAGATATGACATTTCTGGGTGCATTACATGCATTCTGACAGGAATGTAGTAAATACTATGGATTATCTTTAGTTGCAATCATTTATGTCTAAATGTAACAGTGTCACATCCGTCCCTGTCCTCGCCCAACCTGGGCTTGAACCAGGGACCCTCTGAACACATCAACAACTGCCTCCCACTAAACATCATTACCTATCGCTGCACAAAAGCTGCAGCTTTTGCAGAGCAAAGGAAATGGAAGTTATGAATGTAACTATGGTTCTACGAATACCTGGAGGTCATCACTACTTCCCGCCTTGCCAGAATTGATCCGAGAGGGGCATCTGTAGTCAGGTAGGTTCTCTTCCTCCACGGCTGCAGAGTAGAGTAGCACACACTTGTCACCCAGATTTGGGTGTTTCTGTCCCGCTTGGAGTCCAAGCGGAGGTCATTGAACCACACGCGGTGGTCTTAAAGACAGCATAACAGTGTCACCATGGAGGCCGCCGCGTGCATTCCCATTAATTGTTGGAACGTTCGTACCCTCACCAACGCGTTCAACTGGAATTGTTGCAGAAGAAAAATAATGATGTCCACTCATATGCCCTCATAGTGCGGGAGTTCAGAGCCATGCCAATAAAGGTGACCTTTTGGCTTGGTGTGAAGTTACTCTTCGTTGTTCACGGTAAGACCCAGTGCGGTCAGCGCTGTGCTCTCGGCTGCACACTTGCAAGAGGGGGTGCAGATAAGCCCGTCGTCGGGGTAAGGAAGGATCTTGATCCCCTGTAAGTGGAGATAGCTCAGGGCTGCGCTCACGCATCTTGTGAAGACACGAGGAGCCTAGGGAGAGGCCGAAGGGTAATACCATGAACTGGTATGCCTGGCCTTGGAAGGCAAACCGAGGAAAATGCTGCATCCCTGTCTGGGGCTGGCAAGCACCTGAGTTAGGCTGGTGTTAGGGCCAAGGGCGTGTATAGGGCTGGGCCGAATGAGAGCGGCCAGGTTCACCCGTGTCAGGCCTCCCCATGACATGACTCTGTGATGCCTGTTTTTTGGGCTGTGGGATCCATAGCAGTGTAGCCTGACTCAGCTGTGTTCGATGGCCCGTTCATCCACAGGGCCAAAAAGCAGTCCGGGGACCACTGGTAGCTTTCTCAGCATCTGTCTGGAGTCACCGGACATTGGGGCTTTGGCGAGCCAGACCTGATAACGATAACTACGGTGGACATCCGTCTGCCTAGCTCTCTGTGTAACGCAGTTTCTTACGCTCGTAGGCCTCTTCAACAGAGTTTTCCCACGGGACTGTGAGCTCTATGATGTACACAGCCTTTCGTGTAGGGGACCAGGGTACCATGTCTGGCCTAAGGTTGGTAGAAGCAATCTCAGGTAGAAAAATGAGTTGCTGGCCAATATCGACAAGCATCTTCCAGTCCTGGGCCATGGCTAGGTGTCCAGTTTCTGGCTTCGTAGGAGGATGCTTGGGCCTTTTCTGTCCCTACCGGATGAATGTTGTTGTTTTGACGGGATTGCTTGTTTTTGGAGGTAATGAATTGGTTGCACTCCTCTTGGTCTCGAGTGCTGCAGCCAGGCTCTTGAGGACCTGATTGTGCCTCCAGGTGTAGCGGCCTTGTGAGAGGCTGGTCTTGCAACCTGTCATTATATGCCTGAGAGTCGCTGGAGCTGGGCAGAGGGGGCAGGTCGAGTCCTCACCATAATATTGATGTAGGTTTTTTGGTGATGGAAGCACATCATAAACAACTCTTATTATGAAGCTGATGTTGCTTGCCTCCATTTGCCAAAGCTCACTCCAGTTGATCTTTCTCCTCTCCAGGCCTTCCCACTGCGTCCATTGCCCTTGTTTAGCAAGAGAAACAGCCTTTGCACTTCTTGCAGTCTCCTCCTGTCTGCGCACCTCCTCGACCACCAGCTTCCTGCGTTCAGATGTTGTTGCCTTATGGAACGTTGGTTTGCTTGCTGCCAGGCCAAAGAATCCTCTTCCATGCTGGATATTCCCCACAATGTCTTGGTGTCTCAGGGCTGATGTTGCTTGCTGCACAGCCTTGGATGATGTCCATTTCCGTCCAGTTTGTAGGGGAGGTGCAGCCTTGCTAATGGTCTGGTCTTTGGAGTCCTTCAATGTCATCTGAAGTCTTAAAGTATCTATATCCACAGTAAAACGAGTCCTATATCGACATAACCTGAAAGGCCGCTCAGCTAGGAAGAAGCCACTGCTCAAAAACTGCCATGAAAAAGCCAGACTACGGGTTGCAACTGCACATGGGGACAAAGATTGTACGTTTTGGAGAAATGTCCTCTGGTCTGATGAAACAAAAATAGAACTGTTTGGCCATAATGACCGTTGTTATGTTTGGGGGAAAAAGGGGGAGGCTTGCAAACCGAAGGACACCATCCGAACCATGAAGCACGGGGGAGGAAGCATCATGTTGTGGGGGTGCTTTGCTGCAGGAGGGCCTGGTGCACTTCACAAAATAGATGGCATCATGAGGTGGAAAATTACGTGGATATATTGAAGCAACATCGCAAGACATCAGTCAGGAAGTTAAAGCTTGGTCGCAAATGGGTATTCCAAATGTACAATGACCCCAAGCATACTTCCAAAGTTGTGGCAAAATGGCTTAAGGACAACAAAGTCAAGGTATTGGAGTGGCCATCACAAAGCTTTGACCTCAATCCTATAGAAAATTTGTGGGCAGAACTGAAAAAGTGTGTGTGAGCCTCCTACAAACCTGACTCAGTTACACCAGCTCTATCAGGAGGAATAGGCCAAAATTCACCCAATTTATTGTGGGAAGCTTGTGGAAGGCTACCTGAAACATTTGACCTAAGTTAAACAATTTAAAGACAATGCTACCAAATACTAATTGAGTGTATGTGTAGTAGAGTTAAAATGGTTATTCCATCAAACTTCAAATTATTAGAATAGTACACAAAGCAGAACAGAACGACCAGGTTGAGGGTCAGTGGCCAAAGCCCGTGAACAGGAATATTCCAAGTTCAGACAGAAGGGGGGAGTCAGATCGCTATGATCGCCAGGAACTTTTATTTTGGTTTCTATTCTTAATTGTTGCGCTACTGGTGCTGCCTGTTGATGTTAGGTAGGCAGCTACAGTAGCTGAATGATGTTAACATCTTCGGGTTTTGTTTCATTAAATGTATTTTATTTAATCTGGGTGTTTGTGTCACCTACTAACACCCTGGTACTACCCGTAGCTCCCGTTCTCCTCAGTATGAGAAAACACTGAGAGAGAAAGGTATGTGTTGCAGAATACTCCTTTGTAGAAGTCCATAACGTGAAATAAATAAATCATCCCAAGGTTAGTGCTGTATATATTGTTATAAGGAAGTGTGAGACTATTGAAACATGTAACTTTCAAAGTTTTATTGTTGTTATTAATATAGTTTACAGAGTGTTAAAAGTGCTGCTGTTGCTAGCCAGCATGCCTTTCTGTGATGCAGACGGTTCGCTGAGCTGCCGACTGGTGCTGGCGTTGCATTATGGGAGATGTAGTTTTGTTCTCTACGGTCTAAATGGAATAGAGGCGATTTCACGTTGTAACTTGTTTATGTTGCAGTGTTTTTGTTCATGAGTTGTTGTATTTTGGTACTGTCAACACTGAAAGCACCTGGCAATGTATTGGGGATGTGAGACAGGATATGTGTTTTACCTTTCTTCATGCTCCTGTGTAGAACAACTTGTCAGATGGTGCATTAGAGACTGATGTGTTCCTGTCCTGTCTTTTCACAATACTATTGCAGGTATGGTTCTATTGTCTAAGAATTAAGATTATACATACTTTGTATTAAGGATTGGTTATTATTTTATAGTATACATTATGGCTTTATGTATGAGTGTGATTGTGTGAGTCTGAGAAAACACTGAAAGAGAAAGAACAACTTGTCAGATGGTGCAATGGAGACTGATGTGTTCCTGTCCTGTCTTTTCACAATACTATTGCAGATCAACATAAAAGCCTAAAAGACAGCTGTGGTGTCGCTCTTCATTTCTTGGTTTTCCTGTGGTACATAAGAAACCCGCTACATATGTAAACTCCTGACCCACTGGGAATATGATGAAAGAAATAAAAGCTGAAAGAAATAATTATCTTCGCTATTATTCTGACATTTCACATTCTTAAAATAAAGTGGTGATCCTCTGACCTAAGGCAGGGAATTTTACTGGGATTAAATGTTAGAAATTGTGAAAAACTGAGTTTAAATGTATTTGGCTAAGGTGTTTGTAAACTTCTGACTTCAACTGTAGCTAGCTTGTAGCGTGCTAGTAATACCTGGGTAGAGGGATGCCTCATGAAGGCAGTCCAAATCTCACGTCATATAGCTGGATTGGCTAACAGCCTTCCTAGACACGGTTATCTAGGGAAAGTGACCTGTTCATGCTCTGACCCACAGGTCACAGGCTGTTGCTGACAGACTGACAGTACACACAACTCACACAGAGCTTAGTTTACGCTACCGGGACCTGGGAAGATGAGATGCGAAAAATGGGAGGAATATGGCTAAGCTAACTTTGCGAGAAGAAATAAGACACAGTGCGTGGTCTGACGTATGGTTTTATATGAACCACAGGGGCACATCCTCCCACACTGTCACGTCACTAACATGACTTTATTGTTATTGTTACTCAACCTGCGTGGAGTGCGAGGGATATAATCCTTGCATTCAACCGTTCTGATGGTCTGAAAGGTATGAGTCAAAACTACTTAAAGGTCTCAGAGCAAGTGACGTCACTGATTGAAACACCACTAGCACCATTTCACACCGGTTACATAAGGATGTACGAGTAAATATGAACATTTTCCACATATCTGTGACATAGCTCTCTTCAATTTCTTCCTTGAAATCAGTTTCCCATTTTATCTTGATTGCTTCTGAGCTATCAGGTGGAGATTCAATCAACTATTGATAGAACTTGGCAATCAACTTCTTTGGTGTTGCAGCTTCTTTCAGTATTTTTTTCAATGTTACATGGTTTTTGGTTCATCCAGATTCTGTTGAAGCGATTGAATAAGATTTTTTAGTCGTAAGACATTAAGGAAATTGATATTAGATAAACCCCATTTTTACTTGTTAATGATTGAATGACAGAGCCATCATAGTACATATGCTCAACATTCAAATCCAATTTTATTGGTCACATACACATGGTAAGCAGATGTTAATGCGAGTGTAGCGAAATGCTTGTGCTTCTAAGTTCCAACCGTGCAGTAATATCTAACAAGTAACCTAACAATTTCACAACAACTACCTTATACACACAAGTGTAAAGGAATATAGAATATGTGCATATAAATATATGGAGGAGCGATGGCCGTGCAGCATAGGCAAGATGCAGTAGATGCCACTTTGGAACCAGGGCGCTTTGGAACCAGGGCACGGTTGCATAAAACATCTTACATTAAAATTTCCTTAACCTTAAGTCAGTTTTTTAAGGCAAATTCCTAATTAAATATGGAAGGTGCACAATCCATGGCTACAAAGCAAGCTAGCTGTTTTTAACCAGGCAAGTCAGTTAATTCTTATTTACAATGACTGCCTACCACGGTCAAACCCTAACACAGACGACGCTGGGCGAATTGTGTGGACTCCCATCCACGGCCAGTGGGAATCAAACCAGGGTCTGTTGTGACACCTCCAGCATTGAGATGCAGTGCCTTAGACCGCTGCACCACTCGGGAGCCCTAGCTACCTACTCTGTAAGTTAGCTTGACGTGCTAGAAAGTAATAGCAACGAGTTGAGAGAAAAAAAGTAACTAAAAGAAACGTGTTTTATTAACTGGGTTATAAACTCTGTGGTGTTACGCCTCACCTAGTAGACTGTCGTGTGTCCACCAATCGCGTTAATGTGGTCATGCTTTAAATTAAATTTAAAAAAAATCTAAATACAGGTCAACAATTTACATTCTTACATCATACAAAACAGAACGCAGGTGTTAATGAGAAAATACCGAAACAAACAAAAAAAATAAACAATTCTAGTGCAATTGTAATCACTGAAAAAAACTTATTGTAATGATTTAGGAAAATTGTATTCTTGTTATTGTTCACAAGGGTTAATGTTTTAATAAAATAGTTATTAAATTCAATAAAAAATAATTGTAATTTTGGTATAGAATTTTGTAATTTGTATTTGTATTTGGCAACAATAAAATGGTAAAAAATCACAATTCAAAATAATTTTTGTGGTCTTGTTATCATTGCAATAGTAACATATCTTTCATGCCAAAAAATATAGGTAGTGTTCATAATGGTAAATAAGTATTTTGCAAGGTTTTCCCAAAATTCGGACACAAATGTACATTTACATCATCAATTGCCACAAATTTGGATATCATAGAATTACATGGATATATCTTATGTAAAATGTTAAAGTGCACTTCCTTAATTTTGTTTGGTATACAATATTTGTTAATGTGGTGCAGCACGCGGTTGCTAAAATAATATTCACACAATACCTTCTTTCAAAGTCAGGGCATGATCAGAGTTTCAAAAAGTAGAGACGCAACATTGCGAGAATTCCCGGAACGCTTGTGAAGCAGACCAGGTTCAGGGTTTGAGAAGTCAAATGGAGAAGTGAAAAAGTATTCCTTAGTTGTTAGTTTTCTCGAAATCTAAAGGCACAACCTATATTCGAGACAGTTTCTTACGTATTTGAACATGTTCGTAGTGCAACCTCGTGAAAGTGACAAACGTTATTATTTTCTTCCAAAACTACTTAATATCGAAGGAGTGCCTTTTGATTTGACGGCTTGCACATGCGCAGTTCGGCGCAAGACGACCGTTAGACCTGAAGGCGTTTCTCTGCGCATGAGTTTAGCTAGCCAACGTAGCCATGACATGACCTTACAACCGTGATCGGGGAATTCTATTGGAGAAGCAGTTTCTACCTGTCTGCGGTATCACGGTGCTTTCAAGACAACCGGGAACTCATGAAGTCAGTGATCTTCAGTTCGGAAAGTCGGAGCTCTAGAAAGATACCCTAGTATCCGACTTGGAATTCCGAGTGGGTGACCGTTCAAAACGATTTTTCCCAGTCGGAGCTCGTTTTTTCCGAATTCCCAGTTTTTATGAACGCGGCATTAGTCAAGAAACCTGCCTATTTTCCTCGAAAATACAAAATGTAATGATTCCAAAGCTATACGATATCACTGAAAACAAGTTAATTATCTCACATCTCGGAACAAATTTGTAATGTTTCTTGTTGAGTAAATTCATGCTATTGTTTTTTTTTTCTTTAGCTAGCGCCCAATTGACTCCCATTCACTCCTTGAAGAGCGCGCGTTCCCCAAAATCGCCCAAAATGCACCGCGCGTCCCATTGACAACGACACAATATGCGTTGGAGTTTCCCATCTCCTCAAAAGTATCTCTGGCCCGATCGGGGATTTCTATTGGAGAAGCAGTTTAGACATCTTCATACTAAAGCATATTTTTTTGTCTACTCCGTTATTTCTGATCTGTGGACTCCAGTAGTGTTCTAGGACTATACGAAGGGTCTTCATAAGGAATTTTAAATCATGTCTGAGGTATGTATCGAATTTGTATTGTTTTGGGTATTATATTGTAGTTACCATAATCAATGATGACATGCATAGCTATATTATTATGTTGATTTTCAGTTTCAAGTGCAGGTTCGCTAAAACTTGGCTTTGTCGGCTAACATTACCGTTAGCACTTTTAACGTAATTGTGTTTAGGTATCTACTTAATAAGCTATAACAAAATAGTATTATTGTTTTAGCCAACCTGCTTTGAATTTAGTATAACAAATTCTAAGGAGCTGGCACTTGGCACCACTAGTTGTCCCCGTCAGTCTTGTATCAAGTTTGAATTAAACTCCGCTAACTCGGTTATTGCCTTTTTTTAAACGGAGCCATTCCCATGCTCCCACCCGATGAAACGACCCCGTTTAATTTGTTTGCCAGCTCAATGTCTGGTTTCACTCCCAAACCAGGGGATTGCGTTTGCCACAACTGTCACCCTGCTTTAAGGGTGTGGAGCGGCGTTCGACATAGCCCAAGGCGCTGATTGTGTGTGAACTAAAAACACGCTCCTGGGTTGTATATCATTGCTTGCCTATATATTATCATGGTGAGAAGAAGCATGTTAAAGTTATTATAGCAAACGTTGACTCGCGTGTCGCTTGTTTGGAGTTATAGGATGAAGGAAGAAGTGTTGGCGTTTTGCGCAATTATTTCATCATAGGATAACTCTAGGCAAGAAGCGCCCTGAACGAAGGTTTTGAGGCCAGTTTCTATGTTCTGCCATTCTGGGCTCAAGTTGCTCAATATAATATGTCATCATGACTTTGATGTGGTTTTACTGCCTGTAGGCTAAGAAAAATGGACCCAGATGAGATCAAAGTTCAATTTATGCCAGCACTGACTCTATCAATTGCTCCAGTGATTATCTGGCTCAGGGATGGGCAACTGAAGGCCCACGGACCGCCCTTCTCGATCCCCCCTCCCCTCCTCAGTCGGGGTCTTAGCTTACTGTTGCTAGGTAGAATAGTAAACTAAACAAAAATATAAACGCAACATGTGAAATAAAAGATCCCATAAATTGTTCATATGCACAAAAAGCGTATTTATCTCAAATTTTGTTAACACATTTGTTTACATTCCTGTTAGTGAGCATTTCAACTTTGCCAAGGTAGTCCATCCACCTGACTGGTTTGGCATATCAAGAAACTGATTAAACAGCATGATCATTACACAGGTGCACCTTCTTCTGGGGATAATAAAAGACCACTCTAAAATGTGCAGTTTTGTCACACAACACAATGCCACAGATGTCTCAAGTTTTGAGGGAGTATGCAATTGGCATGTAGACTGCAGGAATGTCCATCAGAGCTGTCGCCAGATAATGTAATGTTAGTTTCTCTAATCATAAGCCACCTCCAATGTTGTTTTAGAAAATTTGGCCGTAAGTCCAACTGGCCTCAACTTCAGACCACGTGTAACCACACCATCCCAGGATCTCCAAAAAACATCTTCTTTACTTGCGAGATGGTCTGAGACGAGCCAGTCGGAGGGCTGATGAAACGGGGTTTGTACAAACAAACAATTTCTGCACAAACTGTCAAACAGTCTCAGGGAAGCTCATCTGCATGCTCGTCGTCCTCACCAGAGTCTTGACCTGACTGCATTTCGGCATCGTAACCGACTTCAGTTGGCAAATGCTCACCTTCGATGTCCACAGGCACGCTGGAGAAGTGTGCTCTTCACGGATGAATCCTGGTTTCAACTTTACTGGGCAGATGGCAGACAGCGTATGGTGTCGTGTGGGTGATAGGTTTGCATCGTTGTGAACAGAGTGCCCAATGGTGGCGGTGGGGTTATAGTTTAGGCAGGCAAAAGCTACGGACAACAAACACAACTGCATTTTATCGATATCAAGTTGAATGCACAGAGATACCATGATGAGATCTCGAGGCCCATTGTCGTGCCATTCATACACCGCCATCACCTCATGTTTCAGCATGATAATGCACTGCCCCATGTCACAAGGATCTGTACACAATTCCTGGAATCTGAAAATGACCTAGTTCTTCCATGGCCTGCATACTCACCAGACATGTCACCCATTGAGCATGTTTGAGATGCTCTGGGTTGATGTGTACAATAGTGTGTTCCTGTTCTAGCCAATATCCAGTAACTTCACACAGCCATTACAGAGGATGGGACACAATTCCATAGACCACAATCAACAGTCTGATCAACTCTATGCGAAGGAGATGTGCCACACTGCATAATGCAAATGGTGGTCACACCAGATACTGATTTGTTTTCTGATCAATGCACTTACCAATGAGCAACTGTGGACCCTCATGATGACTTCAGATTTTTTGTGGCCCCACTCCCATTAAAGTTGCTTATCCCTGATCTAGCTCAATCTTTTTGGGATAGGGGGCAGCATTTTCACTTTTGGATGAATAGCGTGCACAGAGTGAACTTCCTCCTACTCTGTCCCAGATGCTAGTATATGCATATTATTATTAGTAGTAGTAGTATTGGATAGAAAACACTCTGAAGTTTCTAAAACTGTTTGAATGATGTCTGTGAGTATAACAGAACTCGTATAGCAGGCGAAAACCTGAGAAAAATCCAACCAGGAAGTGGGACATCTGAGGTTTGTAGTTTTTCAAAGCTTGGCCTACCGAATACACATTGAGATATGGATAAAGTTGCACTTCCTATGGCTGCCACTAGATGTTAACCGTCTTTAGAAACTTGAATGAGGATTCTACTATAAAGGAGGGGCTCATGAGACCTCTTTGAGTCAGTGGTCTGGCAGAATGCCTTGGTCTCATGACGCGCGCTCCCGACAGAGTTACCTCTCGTTCCAGTGCTTTTCTTCAGACAGAGGAATTCTCCGGTTGGAACATTATGGATGTTTTATGTTAAAAA
This sequence comes from Oncorhynchus tshawytscha, assembly GCF_018296145.1. NCBI lineage: Eukaryota > Metazoa > Chordata > Actinopteri > Salmoniformes > Salmonidae > Oncorhynchus > Oncorhynchus tshawytscha. The sequence goes on from NC_056431.1 coordinate 60,269,751, forward strand.
CATCCTAAAGATTGATTCCATACATCGCTTGACATGTTTCTAAAGGGCTGTAACGGAACTTTTCGAGTTTTTGTCTGGACGAAGTGCCTGCGCCTCATGAAGATGGATTACTGGTCTGAACACGCTAACAACAAGTGGCTATTTGGATATAAATTATGGACTTTATGGAACAAATCAGTCATTTATTGTCGAACTGGGATTCCTGGGAGTGCCTTCTGATGAAGATCATCAAAGGTAAGTTAATATTTATGGTGTCATTTCTAACTTTGTTGACTCAAAAATGGCAGATATTCCTCTGGCTGTTTTGGGTTCTGAGCGCCGTTCTCAGATTATGCTTTTTCCGTAAAGTTTTTGTGAAATCTGACACAGCGGTTGCATTAAGGAGAAGTCTCTTTAATTCGGTGAATAACACTTGTATCTTTTATCAATGTTTATTATGAGTATTTCTGCAAAATCACCAGATGTTTTGGAATCAAAACATTACTGCACGTAACGCGCCAATGTAAACTGAGATTTTTGGATATAAATATGCACATTATCGAACAAAACATACATGTATTGTGTAACATGATGTCCTATGAGTGTCACCTGATGAAGATCATGAAAGGTTAGTGATTCATTTTATCTATATTTCTGCGTTTTGTGACTCCTATCTTTGGCTGGAAAAATGGCTGTGTGTTTTTTTGACTTGGCTATGACCTAACATAATCATATGTTGAAACGATGGGTAGATTAACAAGATCTTTATCTTCATTTGCTGTATTGGACTTGTTAATGTGTGAAAGTTACATATTTCTAAAAAATATTTTTGAATTTCGCACACTGCCTTTCGCGCGCTGCCTTTCCGCTAGCGGAACCCCTGCCCTAGAAAGGTTAACCCTTTTCAGACATGGATCTGCTCATTCTACTGTAAGGTTGCTGCCATTTTCTAATGACACTGTACAGGAACCTGTCCATCATATAACTGATTTAACTTGGGAGCAGCAATTTTCATGTGCATGTTTAGCTGACTTTAACTGCATATTTTGCTTCCCCTCCATCCAGGTGGATTTTGATAAGGCTGCAGAGGAGGTGAAGCAGCTGAAGGCTAAGCCAGCAGATGTGGAGATGCTCAGGGTCTACGCTCTGTTCAAACAGGCCAAAGTGGGCGATGTCAACACCAGTAAGCCAGTCGGTGTCCTTCCAGTGCTTTGTGATAACCCTCCATTCCAGAAGTCTCATTGTATAGTCAGTTGATTGTGTGTGTTTTTCTTTGTTTCTGAAGCTTGTCCTGGGGTGCTGGATTTCACTGGGAAAGCCAAATGGGACGCCTGGGAGAAGGAAAAAGGTGTGTTTCCTGTAGCCCTTCCTCATTTAGCCTGTAGAGGGCACTGCTCAAATCAAACTTTATTTGCCACATGCGCTGAATACAACAAGTGTAGACTTTACCGTGAAACGCTTACTTACAAGCCCTTAACCAACAGTGCAGTTCAAGAAGAAGAACATATTTACAAAGTAGGCTAAAATAAAAAGTAATAATTAAAAGTAACACAATAACATTAACGAGGCTATATACAGGGGGCACCGGTACCGAGTCAGTGTGCAGGGGTACAGGCTAGTTGAGAGAATCCGTACATGTAGGTGGGGTGAAGTTACTATGCATAGGTAGCAAACAAACCGAGTAGCAGCAGCGTACAAGAGGGGGGTCAATGTAAATTGTCCGGTGGCAATTTTTATGAATTGCTTGGGGGTAGAAGCTGTTGAGGAGCCTTTTGGTCCTAGACTTGGCACTCTGGTACCTCTTGACGTACAGTAGCAGAGAAAACAGTCTATAACTTGGGGGACTGGAGTCTCTGACAATTTTATGAGCTTTCCTCTGACACTGCCTATTATATAGGTCCTGGATGGCAGGAAGCTTGGCCCCAGTGATGTACTGGTCCGTTTGCCCTACCCTCTGTAGCGCCTTACGGTCAGATGCCGAGCAGTTGCCATACCAGGCAGTGATGCAACCGGTCAGAATGCTCTCGATGTTGCAGCTGTAGAAACTTTTGAGGATATGGGGGCCCAGGCCAAGTCTTTTCAGTCTCCTGAGGGGGGAAAAGGTTTTGTCGTGCCCTCTTCACGACTGTCTTGGTATGTTTGGACCATGATAGTTCGTTGGTGATGTGGACACCAAGGAACTTGAAACTCTCAACCGGCTCCAATACAGCCCCGTCGACGTTAATGGTGGCCTGTTCGGCCCGACTTTTCCTGTAGTCCACGGTCCGCTCATTTGTCTTGCTCACATTGAGGGAAAGGTTGTTGTCCTGGCACCACACTGCCAGTTCTCTGACCTCCTTCCTATAGGCCGTCTCATTGTTGTCAGTGATCAGGCCTACCACTGTTGTGTCATCAGCAAACTTAATGATGATGTTGGAGTCGTGTTTGGCCATGCAGTCGTGAGTGAACAGGAAATACAGGAGGGGACTAAGTACACACCCCTGAGGGGCCCAAGTGCACACCCCTGAGGGGCCCCAGTGATAAGGATCAGCGTGGCAGACGTGTTGTTGCCTACTCTTACCACCTGGGGGAGGCCCGTCAGGAAGTCCAGGATCCAGTTGCAGAGGGAGGTGTTTAGTCCCAGAGTCCTTAGCTTAGTGATGAGCTTCACCTAAATTAGGGGATCAGTGTTACACAGCTGTGGATCTCCTCAGCTCAATGCATTTACACTGTCATAAAGTATACTGGTTGAGACAGACAGTTCTTAAACAGTAACTCATTGTTAACTAAATGGGTTTTCCTTTTCTTACTTGACTCCCATAGGGAAGAGCAAAGAGGATGCCAGGAAGGAGTACATTGCCTTGGTAGAGGAACTGAAAGGGAAGTACGGAGTCTAAGAAATGACTGACTGACCGGGCCGACCGCTGGCAGTGTAGAACCTTGACCTCTGTGGTCAGCCCACACCTCGTCCCTGTGAGGTGCCTTAATCCCAACGAGTATGCCCGTTTCTACAAGACCTGGGGAAAATGCATATGTCAAATCTTTTGTAATTCTAGCGGTGCACTTGGTTTAGCTGAGGTAACTGGGTTTAGCTGAGGTATGTGCAAGGGTGGTTGGAGTTTGCATTTTATGGACTATTCAAATGGTTCCATTGTACAGAACTACCTAAATCAAGCACACCTCAAATGACATATGCGTTTTACCCAGGAATGTTTGCTACTGTGCATTGCACTAAGAATACAGGACCAACAAGCCGCTACTACGTACAGAGACAAACCGTCCTCCACCATCAACTTCCTAGTTAATGTTCTCAACTGGTTGTTCAGCCCACAACCTCCATAAAGTTTACATTTGTCTGAACTTTTCTGTTGTCAAGCTTGGTTATTTTATGAGAGGAGATTATATAATTTGCCTTGCATCACATACCCAGTAAACCACAACATGTACACTTTGTCACTCACAGCTGTGCCCCTTTGCACATTCAAAACATTTGTATATTCAGAAAATGTATAAGGGTCAGACGTATAAGGTTTTCAAAGTAGCAAAAAAATAAAACCGCAATTACAATTCCTTAAAAGGCTTTTTTTAATGTTCAGTGGAGTGTCACCTATGCCGTTATATTCAAGAATAAAGCCAATAATTCATTTTTATTGTGATTCATATGAATGTACCCTAGTAAAATGTAATTCAGTAAATCACTAAGTGTTTAAAAAATTTTTTTTAAATCTTCATAATCACAAGGTTCATGCTTAGACTGGCAGGAATATAAACTACCCAGAAAAAATGACATTTTATTTTGAATACCACATATTTGATGTGTCACGGGTACAACTCAAAATTTGTTGAAGGTTTTTCACAAAATCTTCCTGCCTTGCACTGAGAAACATTCTAAATCTATGAAAATATCTTTCACTTCATCCTATGAGATTTGTTTTGTCTCTGAGTCAACAAAACAAAGTTTTTGTATTTTAATATAAAATACTGGTGTTATACTGTATGACGCTATTTTGTTACACTGAATGACACTCATAGCAACACTTTGCACAAACACGGTACATGCATTGCTTGTTCTTGAGATCACATAATGGAAGACAGTAACTCGGAAACGCTTGAGGTTTTCAGCAACCCTCTTTGGCTCAACCTGTCAACTAGGTGTTTCACATTCTCGTGATCGGAGACACGCACAGGTGTTGTGGTCATGTGCCTTCGGCTTTGTAATGTAAAATGGCCGGAGTTGTAAAAACTGTCTGTATGACAGTGAGTGTCCCATCCACCTCTGAATTGTACTCTGCATGGAGTTCTTTTAGAGATTTCATGAGTATGCGCCTCTGAACCTTCTTCATTTGCATGTCAAATCAAATCAAATCAAATCTTACACCAGATGAGAGAAATGCGAGTGTAGCGAAACTATTTTCAGTTCCACAATGCAGAAATGCAATGACCTGTGTTTTCTTATACACAGTGTAAGGGGGTAAAGATATGTATATATTTTTTCCTTTGTAGGCCTGTATATCGAGTTTTTACATTGAGATAAGTATTGGCATAGTTAAAGTTTAGTGATTTATTTGACCGATGATTGTACAGTGCCCGTTTTGTAATTTGTTACATTATTTTTGTTGTGATTTTTTTAGAAATGCATTTCCAGTTGAATTTTTTACTTGGATTGCGTTTTAATTTATTTGACCTTTGCATGAATTTTCTTCTTTAGTTTTAATTTTTTCCTTTGCAGCCGCTTTTTTGTTGTGATTGTTTTAGTTGCACAGTTGAAGCTTTAGTTTTGTTTTTCCTTTTTTCTTTTTTTTTTCTGAAATGGCGGAAGCAAGTGGTTGCTCCAGTGTTTGAGATTGAGGCTCAAGGGATTTCTCTAGTTCTGGAGTCAAGGACTCAGATGGTTGTTCTAGCTCTGGAGGTGCAAATTAATGTTGTACTTTTTTAAGTTGTTCAGGGGGCTGCTCAAAAGTGTTTCCGTCAGTGGATACAGGAGTTAAGTTCATCACCACATTAATTTGTTTTTCACTGCGCCCCCTCTTATTTAATCTAAATTTGTCCCTCTTTTTTCCAGCATCAGATTGTGTTATTGTATAGATTGGTGGATGATCAGGTTTGACATCCTTCTTTCTTCTCTGATAGCTAAAAACGAAAATGTAATAGTTATGACACTGGCACAGAGTAGAATTTGCATCCATTAAATGTTATTAGTAGTCTATTAATAGTAGGCTATACAATGATAACACTTAATCAAAGTTTAAAAGTTAAATCAACTCCCTCTCCCTTTCTCAAACATGACATGTTTTGTTACTATTTCATTGCTAATGTTAACAATCACTTTACTGTAATCTGTGGCAGCACTTGACATTGCATTAAGTTGCATTATTACACGATTATTACATGATAGTTCATATTGTAATTATGCATTGTTACACTGTAACTGCTCAATTTCTATTCAATGCAATTTACACAAATGTACACAAATGCAATTTCAAGATACCTACACAAAATAGCTACATCAAATGCCCATCAAACTACTTCAATTCAAACTTGTACAGTCTTGATTTTTCATAAAGGGCCCCAAATGTGAAGCAGCTATTAACTAATATAATTCACAATCCATTTTTAATTCATAATTATGTGTGTGTAATATTATATTAACTAATATAATCCATCAGTTATATCTTAACTGCAGTGCAATAATAAAATAACTACAGTGTAATAGTGCAACTTAATGTTGCGTTAACCACCCAGCTTTATATCCTATTCTGTTGCTGACAGTAGCGTGAAACCATGAAAACAGTACCTTGCTTTTCTTCTGGCTAGTCTTTCCTCCCAAGCAACTGGATCTGCGTTAATCTTTTGTCTGTGCCGTGCAGCCCTCTCCTTATTAGACGATGGCATCTACAGTATAAAGATAATGTGCCTTGAAATACCTTAAAATTCCATAAAATAGTTAAATGATAATATTCAGTATGCATACAACAAGTAAATATGAATTGCATGATTCAATGTTGTAAACTAGTGAAAACATGGGATAGCAATGCTACTGTCATTCAGCATAATGGGTGACGTGGTATAAACATGAAACTTTTGGACAAAAGCATGATACTGAAGGACAGATTTCATACATAAACATATTTAACAGGAAGTTCCTTGGCCACCTATATAAAGTAATGACTTTGATCTATAAGGATTATTCTTACTTTTCATATTGAATATAGCTTTTTATGAAATAATAACATTAAAATTATGTTTTGTAGTGTTGTACTGAAGGACATGCATTTTTGTTTACAAAGGTTACTAGACGGTGAAAAGGTGAAATCATCAAATATTTGAGAGATTTACTCACCTCATCACATTGATAGATGGTCTTCAATGAGTCTTTTTTGTGATGTCACACACTGTCACATGATTACCATCATGTGAAATGCTTTAAAATGGCTTTTTACCTTTGTTATACTGAATGACATTGATGAAGCACAAAAGCCCGGACAAAAGTTATTCAAGTTTTTAAATATTTTTTAGATACAGTATGTTGTCCATTATTCTATATATTGTTGCAAACACTAATACAATTATGCCATGGGTGTTCATTTATATTTTTAGGATGAATTTCTACATTTTAAAAACACTTTTGTCATTAGAATTTTAACCTGGTCAGTTACACTGAAGGACATTTTGACACTTAGAAGCTCAATAACTCCCTTAATTTAATAGTTTGCAACACAAATATTTCTGGGTCAAAAGAAGGGTAAGAGTTGAGTGAGTTAATATTATATTTATACATATTTATCGTTTTATGTTAAATGAATGGGAATTGATGGGAAATGATGTAAATATATCACTAGCCACTTTAAACAATGCTACCTTATATAATGTTACTTACCCTACATTATTCATCTCATATGCATACGTTGATACTGTACTCTATATCATCGACTGCATCCTTATGTAATACATGTATCACTAGCCACTTTAACTATGCCACTTGGTTTACATACTTATCTCATATGTATATACTGTACTCGATATCATCTACTGTATCTTGCCTATGCTGCTCTGTACCATCACTCATTCATATATCCTTATGTACATATTCTTTATCCCCTTACACTGTGTTATAAGACAGTAGTTTTTTTTGGAATTGTTAGTTAGATTACTTGTTTGTTATTACTGCATTGTCGGAACTAGAAGCACAAGCATTTCGCTACACTCGCATTAACATCTGCTAACCATGTGTATGTGACAAATAAAATTTGATTTGATTTGATTTGATTTTGATTTGAATGGCCTTCGGACACCAAATGTACACGTCTCGTCTTTGACCCATAAACTCAGAAATCAAGAAGAATACTTTCCAGGTTGTTTTTTTCCACCTCGCACCATGTGCCGGGGCCAATGGTCACTGAGAAACAACACTTGGCATTTGTAGCTTATCGTTTCTTGCATAATGCATCTGGCAGTTTCACAAGATCATTATACTTTTTGTAGCAATGATTAGCTCATATTAGTTCAGGAGGCATGTTGAGCTTTGCACAGCTTTCTCTCAGTTTGAGACAACATTTCTCAGTAGTGAAGAGGTGTTCATGCAATAATTGGGTGAGCCTACAAGTATATATTAGTAATGGTGTGGGATTAGTAATCTCAACAATGGGTAGGCCTACATGTATATACACTACTCAACAAAATAAAGGGAACACTTAAACAAGACAATGTAACTCCAAGTCAATCACACTTCTGTGAAATCAAACTGTCCATTTAGGAAGCAACACTGACAATAAATTTCACATGCTGTTGTGCAAATGGAATAGACAACAGGTGGAAATTATAGGTAATTAGCAAGACACCCCCAATAAAGGAGTGGTTCTGCAGGTGGTGACCACAGACCACTTCTCAGTTCCTATGCTTCCTGGCTGATGTTTTGGTAACTTTTGAATGCTGGCGGTGCTTTCACTCTAGTGGTAGCATGAGACGGAGTCTACAACCCACACAAGTGGCTCAGGTAGTGCAGCTCATCCAGGATGGCACATCAATGCGAGCTGTGGCAAGAAGATTTGCTGTGTCTGTCAGCGTAGTGTCCAGAGCATGGAGGCGCTACCAGGAGACAGGTCAGTACAGCAGGAGACGTGGAGGAGGCCGTAGGAGGGCAACAACCCAGCAGCAGGACCGCTACCTCCGCCTTTGTGCAAGGAGGAGCAGGAGGAGCACTGCCAGAGCCCTGTAAAATGACCTCCAGCAGGCCACAAATGTACATGTGTCTGCTCAAACGGTCAGAAACAGACTCCATGAGGGTGGTATGAAGGCCCGACGTCCACAGGTGGGGGTTGCACACTGAGCACATGTGACGGTCTGGAGACGCCGTGGAGAACGTTCTGCGGCCTGCAACATCCTCCAGCATGACCGGTTTGGCGGTGGGTCAGACATGGTGTAGGGTGGCATTTTTTGGGGGGGGCCGCACAGCCCTCCATGTGCTCGCCAGAGGTAGCCTGACTGCCATTAGGTACCGAGATGAGATCCTCAAACCCCTTGTGTGACCATATGCTGGTGCGGTTGGCCCTGGGTTCCTCCTAATGCAAGACAATGCTAGACCTCTGGAGTGGCTGGAGTGTGTCAGCAGTTCCTGCAAGAGGAAGGCATTGATGCTATGGACTGGCCCGCCTGTTCCCCAGACCTGAATCCAATTGAGCACATCTGGGACATCATGTCTCGCTCCATCCACCAGTCTGTTGCACCACAGACTGTCCAGGAGTTGGTGGATGCTTTAGTCCAGGTCTGGGAGGAGATCCCTCAGGAGACCATCCGCCACCTCATCAGGAGCATGCCCAGGCGTTGTAGGGAGGTCATACAGGCACGTGGAGGCCACACACACTACTGAGCCTCATTTTGACTTGTTTTAAGGACATTATATCAAAGTTGGATCAGCCTGTAGTGTGGTTTTCCACTTTAATTTTGAGTGTGACTCCAAATCCAGACCTCCATGGGTTGATACATTTGATTTCCATTGATAATTTTTGTGTGATTTTGTTGTCAGCACATTCAACTATGTAAAGAAAAAAGTATTTAATAAGAATATTTCATTCATTCAGATCTAGGATGTGTTATTTTAGTGTTCCCTTTATTTTTTTGAGCAGTGTATTAGTAATAGTGTGGGATTAGTAATCTCAACAATGGGTAGGCCTACATGTATATATTAGTAATAGTGTGGGATTGGGAATCTCAACAATGGCCACACTTGCAGCGTTTAAATCTCTGTGCTGTCATGGAAGAAACATTCTTCCTTCCTGTCTGCTTCTCTTGGAGATAGCGGAGTATCCCGTAACCAGACTTCTAATAACTACGGGGGGAGTCAATCAATTCTGTCTGAATAGCTAGAGGGAGGGGACAGTTGAGATTATTCTTAAAGGAGACTTGCATTGTTTTACGAATGATGGTTGTTAATCATACACAGGTATAAACTCTGAACACTGAACCTTTGATATTTGAAGTGAACACATATTTTCCGCTGCCAGTTTTGCCTCTAGGTCAAGTGGAGTACAACACCATGACCGCTATTCAGATAAAGGTAAATAGTCATGTTTTTTTATTATAATGACTGTTGTTAGATTTGCTTGTAAATCATATAGTATACATGCTTCTAAATAAGTAGGATACATCTGTTTTTGCCAGATTGTCAATGGTATCATGTCCATGATGTTTATTTCTTCATTGATATTCAGTGTTCTGTCATTACCGATGTGGTTGCTTGTGTTAGTACACAAACAACAGACTCATTGAAACAACAGACTCAGAGGCTTTCTCTCATACATTAATTTTATGATCCCCTCATTCCAACTCTCACATAGCCCACATAATCCTCTCAGGACCTCCCTGCTTTGTTTTGATGTTCCCAAACCTTTACTCTTTGTGTGATGTGTGACAGACTTATTTGAGTATTTTATTTTATAGTATTTTATTTGACTTATTTTACCTTCAATTAAGAAAAACTCAGTAGACAAATATGTCAATGAAATATAGGCAAATAGGCTATCAAGGAGCTGACGCAAGTCACACTAATCCAATAGCCTGTTATTTGTTCCCTTTTATGCTTACAGTCTTAATTCACATGAATGAATGCACCCATTGTATTCTACACAGCTGGATCTGCTACTCAAGCCCAAGTTTCTCCTTAATCTACTGATTCAAACTCTGCTGGAGAGCAGCTTTACCAAGGTTACTGGGTTCGGGACTCCAGATAGATTTACTTACAGTGGAGTTTAAGGCATGTCCCTGTGGTCGCATATTGCCCTGTGTCTTTGTCTCTGTCCAAGTCACACAGGTCGGTACTGTACTCTGTACCTGCATAGTTCTAAACCCCAAATTCACTCAATCCCCTTTCTGTAGGTCTCAGTAGGAGCACCACGACAAAGGTGTATCTGGGGTGGCGGTGGGCCTGGTCCTGTGTCGCTCTATGGTCTCCCTGGCAGTGGTGGGAGCCATCTTTGGCCTGGAGTTGCTGGTCATATCGCAAGTGATTGAGGACCGGGACTCGGGCCGGCGGTGTGGCCTGGGGTCAGCTCTGGTGCTTGTGGCGGCGGCGCTGTCGGCAGGGGGAGTGGTGATGTTGGTGTCTCTGCTCCGGCAGCAGGCCTCTCCTTTGGGCTTCACCCTTACCTTCTGGTGCCAGTTTACCGCAGTCTTCCTGCTCTTCCTCAACGGCATGGCAGCGCCACATCCATCACATGGCCCTGCAGGCACCACCTAGAGGCCACCTGGGGAAATGCTAGAGGTGAAAGAGCACAAGGAGTCCAGCAGTGTCCAGTTACAGCAGTACGGCAGAAGGCATTTTCATGTCCCGAACACGCAGACGTCACAGGAACAGTGATTTCCTGTTGGGATTAGGTTTAGGGTTACGCCCAGGGTTGAGGACTGTGGAGTATAGTGGACATCAGGACATCTCTTCATCCATGGGTGTTACAGTGCCTGAGATGTAACAGGGTCTTTTGGAATGGATCGGCTGTGTGTATGATTCCTTGTGGCATGTGCAGCTTGTTAATAGCACATACTGGGAACAGTAAACAACGACTGCTGCCTGTCTATATGCAGTCAAATCATCTTCATTGTTTTGTGGAAATACAGCTCTGGATTGTGTAGAATATATATATTTTTTTACAACATATGTTATTCTTAGTTACACTGAGCGTAGTAACTAATGTTTAACTTCCTTTTAACCCCTTGGCCTCATAGCTACATAATGTACAGTGGGGCAAAAAAGTATTTAGTCAGCCACCAATTGTGCAAGTTCTCCCACTTAAAAAGAAGAGAGAAGCCTGTAATTTTCCTCATAGGTACACTTCAACTATGACAGACAAAATGAGAGAAAAAAAATCCAGAAAATCACATTGTAGGATTTTTAATGAATTTTTTTGCAAATGATGGTGGAAAATAAGTATTTGGTCAATAACAAAAGTTTATCTCAATACTTTGTTATATACCCTTTGTTGGCAATGACAGAGATCAAACGTTTTCTGTAAGTCTTCACAAGGTTTTCACACACTGTTTCTGGTATTTTGGCCCATTCCTCCATGCAGATCTCCTCTAGAGCAGTGATGTTTTTGGGCTGTTGCTGGGCAACATGGACTTTCAACTCCCTCCAAAGATTTTCTATGGGGTTGAGATCTGGAGACTGGCTAGGCCACTCCAGGACCTTGAAATGCTTCTTACGAAGCCATTCCTTCGTTGCCCGGGCGGTGTGTTTGGGATCATTGTCATGCTGAAAGACGCAGCCACGTTTCATCTTCAATGCCCTTGCTTCACTCAAAATCTCACGATACATGGCCCCATTCATTCTTTCCTTTACACGGATCAGTCGTCCTGGTCCCTTTGCAGAAAAACAGCCCCAAAGCATGATGTTTCCACCCCCATGCTTCACAGTAGGTATGGTGTTCTTTGGATGCAACTCAGCATTCTTTGTCCTCCAAACACGACGAGTTGAGTTTTTACCAAAAAGTTATATTTTGGTTTCATCTGACCATATGACATTCTCCCAATCTTCTTCTGGATCCTCCAAATGCTCTCTAGCAAACTTCAGACGGGCCTGGACATGTACTGGCTTAAGCAGGGGCACACGTCTGGCACTGCAGGATTTGAGTCCCTGGCGGCGTAGTGTGTTACTGATGGTAGGCTTTGTTACTTTGGTCCCAGCTCTCTGCAGGTCATTCACTAGGTCCCCCCGTGTGGTTCTGGGATTTTTGCTCACCGTTCTTGTGATCATTTTGACCCCACGGGGTGAGATCTTGCGTGGAGCCCCAGATCGAGGGAGATTATCAGTGGTCTTCCATTTCCTAATAATTGCTCCCACAGTTGATTTCTTCAAACCAAGCTGCTTACCTATTGCAGATTCAGTCTTCCCAGCCTGGTGCAGGTCTACAATTTTGTTTCTGGTGTCCTTTGACAGCTCTTTGGTCTTGGCCATAGTGGAGTTTGGAGTGTGACTGTTTGAGGTTGTGGACAGGTGTCTTTTATACTGATAACAAGTTCAAACAGGTGCCATTAATACAGGTAACGAGTGGAGGACAGAGGAGCTTCTTAAAGAAGAAGTTACAGGTCTGTGAGAGCCAGAAATCTTGCTTGTTTGTAGGTGACCAAATACTTATTTTCCACCATAATTTGCAAATAAATTCATTAAAAATCCTACAATGTGATTTTCTGGATTTTTTCTTCTCATTTTGTCTGTCATAGTTGAAGTGTACCTATGATGAAAATTACAGGCCTCTCTCATCTTTTTAAGTGGGAGAACTTGCACAATTGGTGGCTGACTAAATACTTTTTTGCCCCACGGTATGCCAGTGGTAACAGATTAAACAGCCCAGTAAGAGATAGGAAGGATAATGACTTTTAAAATACATTTATGACATTTATTGTGAGAGTTGATCTTCTCATTGCCATCAAGTCGTACCATCATTGATCCTGTGTGAAGCACATGTAATATAACTAACATAGCATGGTTAAATTGATTCTAGGAACTGTCACCAACACATTCACACAAATTCCTTTAAACTTTACAACAGCTCTTGTTTTCATGGTTAAACATACACATATCATATGTAACACTTGGAATATACATGTTAGAAAGCCAATAAATAAAATTAAGCATGTCCACATGGTCCTTTAGAATACCTGGTCGTGTTGACAATTGTACAATAGGTAGGTGCATTCCTGATAGTCATGCAGTGTGTGTGCCATGTGTGCCTGCAGGTGAGGATGAGGAAAGGTCAGAATAGCAAACCCATGCACAGAAAGGTTTCAGCGTTTTGACCCCACAACCAAAGGTCCAGTCCTGTCACTAAATGCCATGCCGGTCAAAGATCATATACACTCAACAGAAAAAAAAAAAAAAGGAGGCCTCATCTTTCAAGAGTCAAACAGGAATGTCAGAATGTCACAGATAGACTGTGGAACACACATGGCACCTATCCATTGACAAAGCCTCGTAGGTACAGTATAGTGAGGAGTGACTGGATGTACTACACCAGACTAGAATGGCGTGTGGAGGGTCCCCGGGTCAGGAAGGAGACCTGGGTATGGGCCCCTACACTCTGACTCATGGAGCCATGTTGGCACCTGGCCTCCCCAGGTAGATGCTGCTTCAGCCTCCATCGCCTCCACCTCCTCCGAACCTCATACTGAACCTGGGGATAGGGTGTCAAAGGTCAACAGTCAGGGTCAGCCAATCCCCTCTCTCTGTCCTCAATAATCTACTACTGGACACTGAGCTGTGGTTGTCAACTTACCTCTCCATTCAGAAAACAGTATAGAACTGCTACTACAAACCCCTAGAATAGGACAGAGCACAGACAAAGGGTTAGGTAAACTAAACTAAATTGGCGGAAAATAGCATAGCGGTTAAAGTGTTGAGCCAGTAACCGAAAGGTCGCTGGTTCGCACACCCTAGCTGACAAGGTGAAAAATGTTGATGTAACCCTAATCTTCTCCAGGGGTGCCATACTACTATGACTGACCCTATCAAACAACACATTTCACTGCACCTATCCGGTGTGTGACAATAAAACATGTTTTTTTACTCACTGTATACCAAAGAGTAGATACACTGAAAGTTTGTAGCAGGTATGTACTGTATGTACAGTACACCCACAGAGGTGGGATAAAGGTACTACAGTACCTGAGTGGAAGCAAAAGCCAGCTCGATAAAGTTCCATATTTCACTGACTTTATGTGGGAGGAATGCAAAGAGGACGTAGTGCAAACCAAAGAGAGATACCAGAAGAACGGTGGACTTAGCAAGTCTCCTGAAAATAAAAATGTACAAGTACATAAGATATCATCAACATGACAAAAGTGTTTTGTTCTGTAGGTATTAAATAGCTTTTGGTCAAAAATATTAATATGTAACTCACCTATACTGGTTCAACTCATTTCTATGCATTTCCTGTGTCCTCAACTTGGCCACCAGGATTCTTATGATACTCAGAAAAAACAGCAAGTTAACCTGCGTAAGAGACAGATTTTGAGTGAGGTGCTGACTCACAGAAAATCACAAATTAGTTTATGGGGTCAAAGGTTATGGCAGAACTCACAACGATGAAGAGGAGAACAGGAACTCTGAGAATCCACCAGATCCCCTCGTGTCCCCTCCTCTCCCAGCACCTTTAAAACCAGGGGGAGAGAGAATACACACACAATCTATATGTGAGGAGCATGTAAGCATTATCACATAGATACTTGAATACAGACATAACCTACCCTTCATTCTCCTGGGTATATTTTGCCAAACTCCAGGCTACTATAATGACCATTGGGGAACCTGTAGAGGCAAACAGTCAGACAATGGAATAGGAAAAGACAGAAAATAGATGATGTTAGAGCTCCCCAGACAGTCCAATTGAGTGGACAGAAGTACATAGCCAAAATCAATGGTGTAATCTTTTACTTTAGCAAATTTGTCCTTCAGTCTTGCTAATTTAAGTTTGCTAAAGATAAACAGGCTTACCCCAGCCCAGGACGATGTACCACCTGAGGTGCCTCTTCTGGGAGAAGAAAGAGACACTGACCAGGCTGTACAGGTAGTGTCCCTCGGCCAGCAGCCAGCTGTAGTTGGCCATGATGCAGTAGTTGGAGAACGATGTTGCAATCTTACAGCTGACCTGTGGAGGGCGACAGAGGACCGAGACAGGCAGGAGGATAAGTCAACTCAACCGGAAGGGAAGGACGTGAGCCTTGTCTTCTTCTTCTAAGGGGTTTCTATATATAGATGAATGTTATATGATTAATGCATGTATGTAATAAAATTGAGATTGCAAGCTTGATTTGAATTTTTTGTATTGATTGACTGGCTGATTGAACATAATTATGGTCTGATTGTCTGGTTTAGTAATTGGGTGATTGACTGGCTGGCAGTCAGTGATTAGGAGTCACTGGGTAATAAATGTTATGAAGGGATTAATAGTGATTGGTAGTAGGCACCGGATAGGAGTCACAGTGGAAGTGGTCATCAGAGGAGAAGAGCACAGCATCTCTGATGAAGATGAAGGTGGCTCGGAGGATGAAGGAGAGGAACAGTTGGATGTGGACGTAGTTACGGGTGCAGTGGAGCCTCCTTGGTGGAAGACCAAGGACACAGAGAGATAGAATAAAATACATATATTCATCATTTCATCCATTGACCCTTGTACATGCAGTGGAGTGAAGACAGGAGATTAAGATAAACAGTTGACAAAGACAAGCATTTTAGACAAATGGAGAAGTGGTAAAAGTAATTCCTAATGGGATGATCAGAACAATTTATGATCTACTACAAGTATAAATCACTTGGACGGCCCCCAACTATACCCACCTGAACAGACAGAGTGTGGCAGTGGCGATGGTAAGAGACGCAGTAGAGATAGCATAGCCCACCGAGTACATGACTTGCACATAGAGGAAGTAGCCATGGGACCTGGGTGCCTGGGGATGCAGAAACAACACTGTTCATCCAAAAGGGCATATTATAAGCACTCTGAGTTTATGAATGTATGAGTTGGGACTTTTTCATTCAGAGAGAAAGATTGAAATAGAGAAAGAGAGTCACAGAGAGAGAGAAAGAAAGGGAAAGGGGGATACCTAGACAGAGTGAGAGAGAGAGAGAGAGAGAGAGAGAGAGAGAGAGAGAGAGAGAGAGAGAGAGAGAAAGAAAGAAAGATGTGTAAGGGTGGACGGAGTGTCCTGGCCTAACAGAAAAAGAGAGAGCAGAGAGCGGGGGTTTGGACCATGTCGTTACTATCTGTCTCTTAAATCACTGTAGTTAAGCACTGCTGTCCTCCCAGCAGGAAGACCACTCGGAACAGACTGGGAAGAGGAGTTTTGAGCAGAACCAGAACATTTCACACTGTGATTTACTCTTTTATTCCACCTGCAACCAGTCCAAATACAACACTGGGTCATAATCTGTTCCTAAATGACATCAAATAATAATGATAGGTTTACTTTACCCCAGGACACTGAAATGTTATAAATCAAATCAAATCATAGGTTTTATTGTGCACCCATATCCACTGACTCTCGCCCAAAAAGATATGCACCACTGTAGAAGAACTGAGTGCCAGCCTATCAAAATGCCAGGGGAGGAAAAACACGATTTGAGGTCATTAAAGAGTATTGGGACTTAGCACACCTGTGGATTCACATCATTCCCGAGGAGCATATCCCACAGAATTCCGCTTATATCACACTATACCACAATAAACATAAAGTTCAAATGCAGAGACTCCGAGATCATTGAGCGCTTTTAAAGTGACAGGTTGGCGCGAAATCCATAGCCCATCTCCTATGTGCTGTATCAGCATAAAATAATGGCCTTCTAGCAGTCATTAGGACAAAGATTCAGCAGGAAGCAGGCAGGTAGAGGTGCAAATGAGTGTTAGATTTATTTACACAGCGCTGGTATTTCAAAGATGATGGTGAAATGTACAAATAGGATAGGCTATACAGAATTCTGACTTCAAAATGGCAGCATTCTAAAGAAAAAGCCTCTCAACAGGCAAAACCTGTCTTAACCAATAAAGCACAGGTGGGGTCTACCAGGCTCAGGTACAGCCTCCCCTTGAGTTACCCAACATTTAACTAACTAGAACATGCCCAACCTGTCACTCAATAATTTGAACTGCTATTTTTTATATAGAGACATAAAACTAAAACTGAACTGAGAGGCTAAGCTGCCTTTAGCCGCCTCGTGGAACCAGGTACGAATCACATCATCCTACCTCAAAAGGGAAGGTGAGGGTCTCAAAGGCATACTCGCAGGCTATCTCATGTGGAGGAAACGGCTCAGTCCAGCCGTGCTCTGTGCAGTTCCTGTATACTCTGCCTGTGAGAGGAGAGAACACTGGTTTGCTAAAGAATAGATCTAAATAACGTTATTTTACAATCTTGACCATTACCCATCATTGTAACCGCTTTTTCCAGCTGGGATACTGTTTATCCTGTAATAATGCCTAAAGTACACAGGCATTACTTAATACCTGACATACAAAAACCATTTACAATCATCAACCTTGTACATGGATGTGTCTGATGATGTTCTAATGTGTAACTGTTAAGGTGTCTGTCACGCCCTGACCTTAGAGAGACTTTTTATTTCTCTATTTGGTTAGGTCAGGGTGTGATTTGGGTGGGCACTCTAGTTTGTCTGTTTCTTTGTTGGCCGGGTAGGGTTCCCAATCAGAGGCAACTGTCTATCGTTGTCTCTGATTGGGAATCATACTTAGGCAGCCTTTTTATCACCTGTGTTTGTGGGTAATTATTTATTTTCTGTGAGTGTTTGTGTGCACCATGGTTGCGTCACGTTCGGTTTCTGTTTACCTGTTTTTTGTGAAGGTTTCACTTCGATTAAAGATGTGGAATTACATGCACGCTGCGCCTTGGCTCATTTATGACAGGGAGTTTGAAGACAGTGAACGTGACAGTGTCCTTGGAATGCTTAGTCATGTATGTGGGCATACCTGTGGTGCGGAGGAATCTGGGACATGGCTGTGACACAGTCTCTCCCACATCAGCATGAGGCCAGCAGTTCAGGTGGTCCCACAAACCTCTGCACTCTACAGGAGACATAATGGGTGTCATCCACAGGTATTCTAAAGGTTCTCTTCATTCATTCCACAAGAGAGGCTGAACAATTCCATTGCTCTCACAGTATACCACAAATCCTGACACATTTGGCTGCCAACACAATATGTGTCTTGTTACTGTTATAGGAAGTCCCTTTCTAAAATCACCATCCTTGGCTTGTCTGGCAGCCCTTAGGCCCAGGTATCATATGTGCTGTGGAACAGTGGAAGAGATAGAGCACCTGTCCTTTTCTATCTGTCTCTCTCGGGACGGCAGGTAGCCTGGCGGGTGGGAGTGTTGGAACAGTAAACCGAAAGGTTGCTGGATCGAATCTCCGAGCTGACAAGGTCGTTCTGCCCTGAGCAAGGAAGTTAACCCACTATTCCCCGGATGCCGGCTGTCGATTAAGGCAGCCCTCTGCACCTCTCTGACTCAAATGGGTTGGATTAAACGCAGAAGACACATTTCAATTGAATGCATTCAGTTGTACAACTGACTAGGTATCGCTCTCTTAGTCTGTCTGTCCAATGTTTTATCCAATTGTTTTCTTCCTAAAGCCAATCTGAGGGCAAATCATACTCTTTCACCAAATGGAATATCAGAAATGTCAATTGTGTGATAGTGCTAACCACTTCAATCAACCACTTGCATTGTATTTCTCACAGCCTTCTCTCCTTCTCACCAGCAGGAAACCATGGTAACATGAGGTTTTCAGCATCCTAAATCCAATAAGCCAATGTATTATGCTACTAGCCTTAAAATAAAGGGCAAAATAACATTGCTTCGCCTCCCATATTAATGACCCCGGGGCTCCCAGCACAGATGTGTGTTTATCAGGGTGTAACAGTATAACTTTATACCGTCCCCTCGCCCATACCCGGGCGCGAACTAGGGACCCTCTGCACACATCAACAACAGTCACCCACGAAGCATCGTTACTCATCGCTCCACAAAAGGGGAACCACTACTTCAAAGTCTCAGTGCAAGTGACGTCACCGATTGAAACACTATTTAGCGTGCACCACCGCTAACTAGCTAGCCTTTCACATCTGTTACAAGGGCACTAAGACCACCATATAGCAGAGGAGAGAAGTGTTTGGCTGATCTGGTCACCAGAGTGGACTCACTGCTGCCTCCAAAACTCTCCATCACTCTCCATCACTGCTCCCTCTTCATTGGATGTGATTTGTGGTGTACGGATGTGGTGTTATCTAAGCTGTTATCCTGGCCCCTCCTTGAACTTTTCTTCCTCTGTGTAGATTACATTAATGGCAATGGCCCATAGCATGACTGATTACATTAATGGCCCATAGCATGACTGACTTGCCTGGTTGTTGAGAGTCAGCCTGGCTGATGTTGATCTTGAACAGATCCTTGAAGCAGCTCTCCTCATCTTGGAGTAAGATGTAGTCCGGGTCACATTCTGGAGGACTGGCCTTCACCTTCAAACATGATTTTAAACTGCATCGCATTCTGTGTTGTAGTATATTTCTTTAGATTTAGAAAGGGTATAGCCATATGCCTTTATCAAAATGTGCTGCATGCCATTCTCTCGCCCTAAACTAAACTTTAAAAAATACAATTAATAATATTTTGCAATTTCAGAGGAATTTATGTTGAGACAGCGACAATTATAGTTTAGGCTACTATCATTTTCCATTTCATGATCATGATATATACACGCATCCATTATCAAATAATTAGGAGGAATTGGAGCACATTTGAATATCACTCACATTGGAAGAGAAGTCGAGAAGAGCTGTTATAAGCACAATCCTACGCAATTGTCTGTTTATCCTCATTGCAGCTATGGTATTGCCAAGACAAACTGAGAAATAAAATAAACAAATATATTTATACGGTATCCGCTGGGAGAGACAATTCAGGTGCGCAATGTTAACCTGGACAAAAAAATATCAATAGAAAATTCCAGGAATATTACTTGACCGAAGCAGAGAGTTATTCGGTGCCTAAATCCTGAAAACAGGTGACAGTGTCTTGTCCTGGTTATCTCAACCCTGATTTACACAAAACTGTAAACTTCAGATGCAGCGTAAAATAGATATTCCCTTTTCTGTAGACCCCGCCTACTGCTCAATGCGCGCCGCTGTCACTGTCTGGTCACATCCATTTAGGATACAGATTTTATCATACCTGGAAATTGCTTAGTTCTAAATATTTGAATTTCCAAATTGTATAATTCGTTTTATTCTACCAGAGTTGTAGTTTATATACATTCTAAAGAACTGTTTCTGTCTCTAGCATATTAATTTCATCTCATGTGAACATTCAAATAAATCCTGAAAGTAAACTCTCAGTTGACTCTCGCCTGTCCACCGCACTCGAACTCGCTCAAACACACCTTATAGTACCCATACGACACCTCTGAGTGATGTTTACAAAACACAACAGTGAAGTGTACGGGTAGTAAAAGTGTTACCTGGTATCACATCTCTGCAGTGTTTGCTGTTTTACATGTATGATAAGCAGCACAAGGCTTGCCAGGGGGATAAACAAGCAGGTCAGTGTTATCTAGACTCACTGGGTCAATTAAGATCAAATCGATTTTTTTCTGGACGAATACTGGGGATGGACAGAAGGAACATGGTGCTGGGTGTTTGGTAAAGCTGTGGACCGGTATAAATCAGATCCTTTCAGGGTCTGCCTCCACTCTTAAAGACAGGTTTAGGGTTATATCTCTGGAGACAATTAACTGAAGGGCTTTGGTTTGATTTACAGATGTATGATCTTAATTTGAGCCAGTCTGCTTCAGCAAGAAAATAATCCTGCAGCAACAGGAAGTAAATTATTGTGTGGATTATGATTAATGGACATTTTTGTAGCAGTTGATACAGTTTTTGATAGGGCAAATCAAGTCTGACATTTGAAAGTGGAAATTAGAAGCCTTTTAAAAACTCAGATACACTACAAGTTTATATTTCCTGTTATGCAAGAACATTCCCAGCAGCAAGAGTGATTAAACTAAGATTCTACATCTGTAAAAGCTGTTTGGTATGTGTGAGGTGCTGAACCTTGGATCAAAAGATCAGAATTACTGAAACTTTGTGTGGTTTAGATTTAGAGGAAGAAGAAACATGGGAATATGTGTTTTAAAAAACACAAAGTCGCTTGTCCCTTTCTTCTACAGCCATATTGTGGACTTTTCCATTGTACAATATATAGATAATTTGCAGATCAGCTTTAAATCCATCTAGAGGGAGAGTACTGCTGGTATGAGGAAGTGGCAGCCTGGGTCTTCTGCACCTCCAAGTGGAGTATAGCCTGAGAGTTTGGCATTTGCTCGAAAGCACAAACACAAGGAAGAGGTAACATTAACGTATTAGAACATGAAGGACAAACAATACACCATCAAGACACTATCAAACATGTATCAGTCTCTCCGCAACAGAGCCATCCTTATGTGTGAGGGTGCATGTGCATGATAGTGATATAAAATATATGTCATAGTTTCCTTTTTCATGATCACAATCACGTGAATCCCGAACCCTCCAAGATTCCCCCACAGTTCCCCAATAGCTGTCCCTCAACCATTCGAGACCCCTCCCACAGCTCCCCCCCCCCCAGAATTAAAAAAACATAAATACAATTAATTCCATTCCCCAACCCAAAGAACCCCTCAATGCACCAACAACCAAGATAATGAACTAAAGAGAAAAAAGGAAAAGGCAGAAGAAAGCAGCAACGAACAAGGAAAAAAAGACAATTAAAAAATTCAACAGAGGACATCAAGGACAACTGAAATCACAACGGCAATGCCAACTGTAAATGTTTGTGTGCATGTCTGACACTATTACATGTATGTGTATGTTCTTGTATGTGTTTATTTGAATGAGAGTGTGTGTATATGCATGTGTACAAACACCTGCACTGCAACAGCCTCAGGCAAACCGGCATTAGTTGTAAAAACACTGCCACTTAGTGACATTCAAATGTACTTTTATTATGTTTTATTTAGACTTTTTTTACTTTATCTTTTGACCATGATTCTCTCTCTCACACAGCAACTCCACTCCCACTTGTCTCCAATTCCCCATACCAACCCTCAGCTTCCCTCAGACCATCCCATCTATCTCTGCTGGCCACCCACTTCGTGTTTAAACGCCACACATATCTTTCAACTATGCTATGATGTTTAACTTACAATTTCAATCTATCTAATCGAATAGAATCTACAGATTGCGTGTTGAAGATAAATACTTTTACTAAGAGTATATTATTATTAGTATGTTAGTAATTGACTGACCCAGTCTCTCCAGATCTCCTAACAGTACTATTTCTAGGGTCAATTTTAGATCAATGCTATGCATTTTCAGCCATTCCTGAGCCTGAGACCAGAAACAGGCTACCTGAGGGCAATACCAAAATAAATGGTCTATTTATTCTGTATCCTCACAACAAATCTGCAGAGCTTCGATGATTTTATGCCCCAAATATTCAACATTTTGTTGGTGGCAAGAATTCTATATAATAATTTTAACTGAAAAGCACAAAGTCTTGAATCTTGCGTTGTTTTATATATCAACTCATACACCCTGTACCATGGAACCGGTACATCAAACATCTCTTCACAACTATTTTGCAATCTGTATGGCACCGCTGTCAACACCCTGGTCCTCAAATGAAACTGGTATACTTTCTTATTTATGCTATTTTTATTCCTCCACCAGTTTTGATCATTTATATTGGGCAGACAGACCAGTTCCCTACCTCCTCCCGCTGCCATCCACCTCCTCCATTTTTGAGGCAATGCTGTAATCAATTGGTTGTACTCTTTGATTGAGCAGACCTTCCCGTTCAATTCTGATAACTCCATGAAGGACATAACTCTACCATTACAATATCATTTAAGAACAAAATACCCTTTTTAAATATCTTTCCCATAAATACAGGTATTTTATCAACCAGCACATTTGAGTTCAGCCATAATATTTGTTCTCTCTTTTCAGGGGGATGAAATTGAAATGACCTGTTGTTACTCACAATGCTTAGAGTCCATAGCCCACTGGCCATCCGACCATAACATCCTTTGATTGTGATCTGTGTGTTGGTTCAGTGTCCTGATGATAATCTTGAATGTTTGAGAACACGTAACAAACTTCCTGAGTGATTTCCTACAGTTGGTATAATTCACTTTCTTAAACAGGTTGTTGTTTTGCTTCTGACATTTCAGTCCAGCTGAGACCAGTTATGGGTGACTTATAGGTGACCTGTAGATGACCTGCACCAGCCTGACTGGTGAGATGAATGATAGAGGGTGAGGAAGTTGTGTAAACCTGCTACTGACTGCTGGTACCATTGGTACTGGCAAATAATCTGCCATTAAAAAGGCCTATGGCTTTTAAAAAGTATGACCATATATTCATAAAGAATAGAAATGTAAAGGGCAAATTTAGGTCTGGTAGGCCTAGTCTGTTGGCCAGTATAATTAAGATGCAGGTGTTATTGTCAGTGGCTCGTGAAGGCAGTGTGGACCCATAAACACATCATGGGGTGTGTAATGCTGCGCTCACGTGCTATCGGAGTTATCGGAAGTTCAGTGGGAAATTTCACTTGAAAGACCCTCCAACTTGGAATTACAAGTGGGAAACTCTGAGAAAATGTTGTTGCCCGAGTTGTCGAGTTGTGACGTTTCACCACTGACCTTTTACCTTTTCAACCAAAAGATGACAACAAATCCGTTTTGGACAACTACAATATTGTTTGGCTAATGTAGCTTGTTTGAACATATATTGTACATTTTAAGCAAGTTAGCTAACTTTAGCTTATTTAGCTAGCTAAAATCTTATTGGTTGAAGAATTGGTCTGACCAAAAAGCACATGAACAAAATTAAGTTGTATTTCCGACATCACTAGGAAATAGGAAGCTCAGATGAGCATGTGAATGCAGCATAAAAATAGACCAAAGGAAAATCTCAATTGCATACTCTCTGCGTCCTCTCCTCGCACTTCGTCTCCTTCTCAAAACTCATTGGATGAGAAAGCCAGAGGTCCCGCCCCTCTGACCTTCTCCTCCAATGAGTTTTGAGAAGGGAAGGGGAATAGAGGATGTGAGGAGCATGCAATTGAGATCTTCCCCATGTTGAAGTTGCAGGTTAGGAGAGCATTTTAGCTAACCCGAACCCTTTTTGGACATCAAATCAAATCAAAGTTTATTTGTCACGTGCGCCTAATACAACAGGTAGGCCTTACAATGAAATGCTGGTGTGTTTGGACCATGATAGTTTGTTGGTGATGTGGACACCAAGGAACTTGAAGCTCTCAACCTGCTCCACTACAGCCCCTTCGATGAGAATGGGGGTGTGCTCGGTCCTCCTTTTCCTGTAGTCCACAATCATCTCCTTAGTCTTGGTTACGTTGAGGGATAGGTTGTTATTCTGGCACCACCCGTCCAGGTCTCTGACCTCCTCCCTATAGGTTGTCTCGTCGTTGTCGGTGATCAGGCCTACCACTGCTGTGTTGTCTGCAAACTTAATGATGGTGTTGGAGTCGTGCCTGGCCATGCAGTCGTGGGTGAACAGGGAGTACAGGAGGGAACTGAGCACGCACCCCTGGGGAGCTCCAGTGTTAAGGATCAGCGTGGCAGATGTGTTGCTCCCTACCCTCACCATAACCATAATTATCCTAACCTGCTACGTTAATTCTCCTAACCTGCTGTGTAAGTTCTACTAAGCTGCAAGGAAAAGTTGTCTTAACCTTCCAGTTGTAGCTATATACCACCTAGGGGTTTTCTCATTTGGGAAAGATATTATTATGAGCCGTCCTCCCCTCAGCAGCCTTCACTGCACAAAACCCATTGGAGGAAGAGAAGGTCAGAGGGGAGGGACCTCTGGCTTTCTCATCCAATGGGTTTTGGGAAGGAAGCGAAGAGGTGTGAAGTATGCAATTGAGATTCTCCCCCAGTTCCAGGCAATGTGCACACATCCTACAAATGTTTAGGTGCAGGGTACATGAAACGAAAGATTGGTTATGCCACCTAGTGGATTCAGTAGTGAATAACATTACGGTAATATCAAATCATATCCAACTTTATTTGTCACATGCACTGAACAACAAGTGTAGACCTTACCGTGAAATGCATACTTACAAGGCCTTAACCAACAGTGCAGTTCAAGAAGAAGAAAATATTTACCAAGTAGACTAAAATAAAAAGTAATAATAAAAAGTAACACCATAAGAATAACATGACGAGGCTATATACAGCGGGCACTGGTACCGAGTCAGTGCAGAGGTAACAAACAGTGAGTAGCAGCAGTGTACAAAAGGGGGGTCAATGTAAAATGTCCGGTGACGATTTAATGAATTGTTCAGCATCCTTATGGCTTGCGGGTAGAAGATGTTGAGGAGCCTTTTGGTCCTAGACTTGGCGCTCCGGTACCGCTTGCCGTGTGGTAGCAGAGAAAACAGTCTATAACTTGGGTGACTGGAGTCTCTGACAATTTTATGGGCTTTCCTCTGACACTGCCTATTATATAGGTCCTGGATGGCAGGAAGCTTGGCCCCAGTGATGTACTGGGCCGTTTGCCCTACCCTCTGTAGCGCCTTAAGGTCAGATGCCAAGCAGTTGCTATACCAGGCGTTGATGCAACCGGTCAGGATGCTATCGATGGTGCAGCTGTATAACCTTTTGAGGATCTGGGGACCCATGCCAAATCTTTTCAGTCTCCTGAGGGGGAAAAGGTGTTGTCGTGCCCTCTTCACAACTGCCTTGGTGTGTTTGGACCATGATAGTTCGTTGGTGATGTGGATACCAAGGAACTTGAAACTCTCGACCCGCTCCACTACAGCCCTGTCTATGGCAATGGGGCCCTGTTCGGCCTGCCTTTTCCTGTAGTCCACGATGAGCTCCTTTGTCTTGCTAACATTGAGGGAGAGGTTGTTGTCCTGGCACCACACTGCCAGGTCTCTGACCATTTCCAGTTATCTGACCCTTACTGTAATATTTGACCATGAGAATACATTAGGTCTTTAAAAACTCTGTGATAGCAGACAGCAGCTATAGGCCTAGGTTATTATGGTCATATTTATTATGATCAATTGATTTGATGAGGATGTTGTATTCTAAAGTAAAAGGATTTCTTCTGGAAGAAAAATATTTTATATGACTGGCTGATCATTACGGCCCACTGGACAACCCTTCGCCCCATAGATTGCCCGCTAGCTAAAGCAGGCCACTGTGAGTATGCTAATGAGTTGCTAGTTAGCTAGCTAGCCAACTTTACATACTGTAAAGCTAAGTGAAATATCATCAGCTAACTAACTAACTTCATATTAGTTTGTTATTTTGATGTAAGCCTAGTCCCTGTGCCCAAGAATGCGAAGGTAACCTGCTTAAATGACTACCGCCCTGTAGCACTACTTTGAAAGGTTGGTCATGGCTCACATCAACACCATCATCCCGGAAACCCTAGACCCACTCCAATATGCATACCGCCCCAACAGATCCACAAATTACAATATCTCAAACGTACTCCACACTGCCCTTTCCCATGTGAGAATTGTGTTCATTGACTACAGCTCAGCGTTCAAAACGCCCACAAAGCTCATCACTAAGCTAAGGATCCTGGGACTAAACACCTCCCTCTGCAACTGGATCCTGGACTTCCTGACGGGCCGCCCCCAGGTGGTAAGGGTAGGCAACAACACATCTGCCACACTGATTCTCAATACCGGGGCCCCTCAGGGGTGCTTACTTAGTCCCATCCTTTACTCCCTGTTCACCCACGACTGCGTGACCAGGCACCACTCCAACACCATCATTAAGTTTGCTGATGACACAACAGCTTGATCACCGACAACGATGAGACAGTCTATAGGGAGGAGTTCAGAGACCTGGCAGTGTGGTGCCAGGACAACAACCTCTCCCTCAATGTGAGCAAGACAAAGGAGCTCATCGTGGACTACAGGAAAAGGCGGGCCGAACAGGCCCCCGTTAACATCACCTGGGCTGTAGTGGAGCGGGTCGAGAGTTTCAAGTTCCTTGGTGTCCACATCACCAACAAACTATCATGGTCCAAACACACCAAGACAGTTGCGAAGAGGGAACGACAATACCTTTTCCCCCTTAGGAGACTGAAAAGATTTGGCATGGTGCATCCTATATAATAGGCGGTCAGAGGAAAGCCTAAAAAATTGTCAGAGATTCCAGTCATTCCAGTTTTCTCTGCTACTGCACGGCAAGCAGTACTGGTGCGCCAAGTCTCGGACCAAAAGGTTCCTTAACAGCTTCTACCCCCAAGCCATAAGACTGCTGAACAACTCATCATGAATTGCACTGTTGGTTAAGGGATTGTAAGTAAGCATTTCACGGTAAGGTCTACACTTGTTGTATTCGGCACATGTGAGAAATAAAGCTTGATTTGAAGAGCACAATTCTCCAGCATAACAGTGGCCATCGAAGGTGTGCATTAGCCCACTGAAGTTGGTTACTATGCCAAACTGCAGTCAGGTCAAAACCCTGGTAAGGACGATGAGCACACAGATTAACTTCCCTGAGGCCTCCCTGCTAAATCAAATCAAATCAAATCAAAATCAAATCAAATTTTATTTGTCACATACACATGGTTAGCAGATGTTAATGCGAGTGTAGCGAAATGCTTGTGCTTCTAGTTCCGACAATGCAGTAATAAAAAGCAAGTAATCTAACTAACAATTCCAAAAAAAAACTACTGTCTTATACACAGTGTAAGGGGATAAAGAATATGTACATAAGGATATATGAATGAGTGATGGTACAGAGCAGCATAGGCAAGATACAGTAGATGATATCGAGTACAGTATATACATATGAGATAAGTATGTAAACCAAGTGGCATAGTTAAAGTGGCTAGTGATACATGTATTACATAAGGATGCAGTCGATGATATAGAGTACAGTATCAACGTATGCATATGAGATGAACAATGTAGGGTAAGTAACATTATATAAGGTAGCATTGTTTAAAGTGGCTAGTGATATATTTACATCATTTCCCATCAATTCCCATGATTAAAGTGGCTGGAGTAGAGTCAGTGTCATTGACAGTGTGTTGGCAGTAGCCACTCAATGTTAGTGGTGGCTGTTTAACAGTCTGATGGCCTTGAGATAGAAGCTGTTTTTCAGTCTCTCGGTCCCAGCTTTGATGCACCTGTACTGACCTCGCCTTCTGGATGACAGCGGGGTGAACAGGCAGTGGCTCGGGTGGTTGATGTCCTTGATGATCTTTATGGCCTTCCTGTAGCATCGGGTGGTGTAGGTGTCCTGGAGGGCAGGTAGTTTGCCCCCGGTGATGCGTTGTGCAGACCTCACTACCCTCTGGAGAGCCTTACGGTTGAGGGCGGTGCAGTTGCCATACCAGGCGGTGATACAGCCCGCCAGGATGCTCTCGATTGTGCATCTGTAGAAGTTTGTGAGTGCTTTTGGTGACAAGCCGAATTTCTTCAGCCTCCTGAGGTTGAAGAGGCGCTGCTGCGCCTTCCTCACGATGCTGTCTGTGTGAGTGGACCAATTCAGTTTGTCTGTGATGTGTATGCCGAGGAACTTAAAACTTGCTACCCTCTCCACTACTGTTCCATCGATGTGGATAGGGGGGTGTTCTCTCTGCTGTTTCCTGAAGTCCACAATCATCTCCTTAGTTTTGCTGACATTGAGTGTGAGGTTGTTTTCCTGACACCACACTCCGAGGGCCCTCACCTCCTCCCTGTAGGCCGTCTCGTCGTTGTTGGTAATCAAGCCTACCACTGTTGTATCGTCCGCAAACTTGATGATTGAGTTGGAGGCGTGCATGGCCACGCAGTCGTGGGTGAACAGGGAGTACAGGAGAGGGCTCAGAACGCACCCTTGTGGGGCCCCAGTGTTGAGGATCAGCGGGGAGGAGATGTTGTTGCCTACCCTCACCACCTGGGGGCGGCCCGTCAGGAAGTCCAGTACCCAGTTGCACAGGGCGGGGTCGAGACCCAGGGTCTCGAGCTTGATGACGAGCTTGGAGGGTACTATGGTGTTGAATGCCGAGCTGTAGTCGATGAACAGCATTCTCACATAGGTATTCCTCTTGTCCAGATGGGTTAGGGCAGTGTGCAGTGTGGTTGAGATTGCATCGTCTGTGGACCTATTTGGGCGGTAAGCAAATTGGAGTGGGTCAAGGGTGTCAGGTAGGGTGGAGGTGATATGGTCCTTGACTAGTCTCTCAAAGCACTTCATGATGACGGATGTGAGTGCTACGGGCGGTAGTCGTTTAGCTCAGTTACCTTAGCTTTCTTGGGAACAGGAACAATGGTGGCCCTCTTGAAGCATGTGGGAACAGCAGACTGGTATAGGGATTGATTGAATATGTCCGTAAACACACCGGCCAGCTGGTCTGCGCATGCTCTGAGGGCGCGGCTGGGGATGCCGTCTGGGCCTGCAGCCTTGCGAGGGTTAACACGTTTAAATGTCTTACTCACTTCGGCTGCAGTGAAGGAGAGACCGCATGTTTCCGTTGCAGGCCGTGTCAGTGGCACTGTATTGTCCTCAAAGCGGGCAAAAAGTTATTTAGTCTGCCTGGGAGCAAGACATCCTGGTCCGTGACTGGGCTGGGTTTCTTCCTGTAGTCCGTGATTGACTGTAGACCCTGCCACATACCTCTTGTGTCTGAGCCGTTGAATTGAGATTCTACTTTGTCTCTGTACTGGCGCTTAGCTTGTTTGATAGCCTTGCGGAGGGAATAGCTGCACTGTTTGTATTCAGTCATGTTACCAGACACCTTGCCCTGATTAAAAGCAGTGGTTTGTGCCTTCAGTTTCACACGAATGCTGCCATCAATCCAAGGTTTCTGGTTAGGGAATGTTTTAATCGTTGCTATGGGAATGACATCTTCAACGCACGTTCTAATGAACTCGCACACCGTATCAGCGTATTCGTCAATGTTGTTGTCTGACGCAATACGAAACATCTCCCAGTCCACGGGATGGAAGCAGTCTTGGAGTGTGGAGTCAGCTTGGTCAGACCAGCGTTGGACAGACCTCAGCGTGGGAGCTTCTTGTTTTAGTTTCTGTCTGTAGGCAGGGATCAACAAAATGGAGTCATGGTCAGCTTTTCCGAAAGGGGGGCGGGGCAGGGCCTTATATGCGTCGCGGAAGTTAGAGTAACAATGATCCAGGGTCTTTCCACCCCTGGTTGCGCAATCGATATGCTGATAAAATTTAGGGAGTCTTGTTTTCAGATTAGCCTTGTTAAAATCCCCAGCTACAATGAATGCAGCCTCCGGATAAATCGTTTCCAGTTTGCAGAGAGTTAAATAAAGTTCGTTCAGAGCCATCGATGTGTCTGCTTGGGGGGGGATATATACGGCTGTGATTATAATCGAAGAGAATTCTCTTGGTAGATAATGCGGTCTACATTTGATTGTGAGGAATTCTAAATCAGGTGAACAGAAGGATTTGAGTTCCTGAGTTCCTGGTCAGACTCCGGAGACGGGCACATCGTGCACCACTCCCTAGCATTCTTCTTGCCAATGTCCAGTCCCTTGACAACAAGGTTGATGAAATCCGAGCAAGGGTAGCATTCCAGAGGGACATCAGAGACTGTAACGTTCTCTGCTTCACGGAAACATGGCTAACTGGAGAGACGCAATCCGAAGCGGTGCAGCCAGCGGGTTTCTCCACGCATCGCGCCGACAGGAACAAACATCTTTCTGGTAAGAAGACGGGCGGGGGCGTATGCCTTATGGCCAACGTGACATGGTGTGATGAAAGAAACATAACTGTGCGGCCCGTCAGGAAGTCCAGTACCCAGCTGTGCCACTAGAGATTCTGGGTTAGAGTTCAGGCTTCGTTGCAGCCGGCCGCGACCGGGTGACCCATGGGGCGGCGCACAATTGGCCCAGCGTCTTCCGGGTTAGGTGAGGGTTTGGCCTGCAGGGATGTCCTTGTCCCATGGCGCCTTAGCGACTCCTGTGCCGGGCCGGGCGCAGTGCACGCTGACACGGTCGCCAGGTGACACGGTGTTTCCTCCGAAACACATTGGCGCGGCTGGCTTCCAGGTTAAGTGGGCATTGTGACAAGAAGCAGTGCAGCTTGGTTGGGTTGAGTTTCAGAGGACGCACGGCTCTCGATCTTCCCCTCTCCCGAGTTTGTATGGGAGTTGCAGGGATGAGACAAGACTGTAACTACCAATTAGATACCATGAAATTGGGGGTGTGGGGGGGATGGGTAAAAGTAACAAAAATTTGAACTAAATAAAATAACTTCCCTGAGACAGTTTCTGCAGAAAGTCTTTGGTTGTGTAAACCCACAGTTTCATCGGCTGTCCGGTTTCTGGTCTCAGATATTACCGCAGGTTAAGAAGCCGGATGTGGAAGTCCTGGGCTGGTGTGGTTACATGTGGTCTACGGTTGTGAGGCCGGTTGAACGTACTGCCAATTTCTCTAAAACAACGTTGGCGGCGACTTACGGTACAGAAATTAACATTAAATTCTCAGGCAATAGGTCTGGTGGACATACCTTTTTATGTTTTTTATTTCACCTTTATTTAAGCAGGTAGGCAAGTTGAGAACAAGTTATCATTTACAATTGCGACCCGACCAAGATAAAGCAAAGCAGTTCGACACATACAACAACACAGAGTTACACATGAAGTAAAACAAACATACAGTCAATAATACAGTATAAACAAGTCTATATACGATGTGAGCAAATGAGGTGAGATAAGGGAGGTAAAGGCAAAAAAAGGCCATGGTGGCAAAGTAAATACAATATAGCAAGTAAAACACTGGAATGGTAGATTTGCAGTGGAAGAATGTGCAAAGTAGAAATACAAATAATGGGGTGCAAAGGAGCAAAATAAATAAATAAATAAAATGAATACAGTAGGGAAAGAGGTAGTTGTTTGGGCTAAATTATAGGTGGGCTATGTACAGGTGCAGTAATATGTGAGCTGCTCTGAGAGTTGGTGCTTAAAGCTAGTGAGGGAGATAAGTGTTTCCAGTTTCAGAGATTTTTGTAGTTCGTTCCAGTCATTGGCAGCAGAGAACTGGAAGGAGAGGCGGCCAAAGACAGAATTGGTTTTGGGGGTGACCAGAGAGATATACCTGCAGTAAGCATTGCAAATTGCATGCTCCCTCAAAACTTGGGACATCTGTGGCATTGTGTTGTGACAAAACTGCACATTTTTAGTGGCCTTTCATTGTCCCCAGCACAAGGTGCCCCTGTGTAATGATCATGCTGTTTAATAAGCTTCTTGAAATGCCACACATGTCAGGTTGATGGATTATGTAGCAAATGAGAAATGCTCACTAACAGTGATGTAAACAATTCTGTGCAGAACATTTTTAGAGAAGTAAGCTTTATTGTGTGTATGGGACATTTCTGGGATCTTTTATTTCAGCTCATGAAACATGGGACCAACACTTTACATATTGCGTTTATTTTTGTTTTTTGTTCAGTGTAAATACCACGTTAATGAGAAAATATACCTGGCCATTACAACATATCAAAGATGTTTCACCAAACTTAGTTACTGCTCAACTTTTTCTCCCGCTCTGCTAGCAGGGTTCTCGTCGCTCATTTCCCACAATACCCTGTACATTTCTCCTTATGCCATCAAGAATGAATGGGGGCGGACCTTCTCCTGCTGACGCCACGTCTGGTGAAAATGCACTGTTAGTTTTCCCCGCCTACTCAGACAGCTCACCTAGTCTTATCAGCTCCCCGTCTGTAATGTTAACCAGCTAGCTAGTAGCAGAAAGTCACTGTGGCTAGCGAAGTAAATGAAAAAATAGACATCTTGTACTGTAGCTAGCTCCGGTCTTGGCCGTAATACCGGCTAAGGCATAATAAGAAAAGTAACGAATAATTGTTTATAACTAACGATAAAATGGCGGAAAAGCCAGAGGCTGGAGACAGCGAAGACGAGGTTGAAGATGTGTACGAAGTGGAGAGGATTATTGACATGCGAACGGAGGAGGTAACGAAACTAGCTAGCTAACGTTACTGCTAGGCAGTTTTGGTTGTTAGCCATCTAGCTGAACGGTAGCTTTATCTAGCTACACAATGTGACAACAATGAGACGGTTTAAACACTGGGAACCGTGATTAATTTATTTAAACTGTAAATAGACAACATAGCTAGCTAGAAATGCTAAAATGGCCATGCACAGTTAGCCAACCGAAAGGAAATTGAAATGGCTGCACAACTTTGCCCATACGACGCCCTCTCCTTGCGCTAGGCCAAGGTCGGACAGACTGATGTTTTTCTTTCGCGTTTCTGGACTTCAGCCATCCCCACTTGCGCAGACTTGCCAAATACAACAAACCCTCTGTACTAAGCCTTGCACAACAAAGTCGTAATTGTCTTTAATGAGCTAGCTACATGTGCTAGTTAATTAGCTATGCTAGTTGGTTAGGAAAGCGCTAACGTTAGCAAACTAGCTAATAGTCTAGACATGTTTTGTGTAAGTTAGCTAAATAACTGGACGTATTAGCTATTAAGCAAATCTTCCACGGTACCTAATAAGATGGTACAGACCAGAGCTATTAAGATATTACTAGCTGTTACAGTTTGGCGGATAAACGTTGATACTTAGGTAACGTTAACAGTTACTGTTAAGGGCATGCAGGACATTTTCGACCAGTCTTTAATTGGCAATACTTAAACAATTCCCGACTTGGAAACCACCGCTGTCTTCTACACTTCCATGGCTAGTTGCAGGTTTGAACGTTGGAATTTAGAAAATGCACCATGAAGTAATCCAACAATGTGTATACCGCCATCTTGTCTATTTCACATCTTCTCTCATTGATGGAGAGAAGATTTGAAATGGACAAGATGGCAGTTTACATACACATTAGTTTGTTGACATGGAACAACTGATTTACCTGTTATGCTAATTAGAGAAAACAGTCAACCATTTTTCTTACACCAATCCAATGCTTTTTTTTTTTTAAACGTATGAGGGTAAGTTCACACTTTGGTGTAGGGGGGGGGGCAGAGTTTGGCAAAGGTCCCTGGCTACCACATTTCAGTCTGTTGACATCACTATACTACACTATAGAGGAGAGCTGCTGAGTTGCCACACAACATGGGCCATGTGTCACAGGGATTAAGCAGTAGGCTCTTCTATTAAAGTGCAAGCAAGAATCTGTGTGTGTATAAGTAAAGGGAGAGAATGTGTTTGTGTAGGTCTGATCTGTGTGAGATGGAGCAAGTGTTAGGTGAAAGGGAGAAAAAGAGGATTTTCTGAGGCTTGTGATTGTGACTCAACAGTGATTCAGAGTTAAACACCCAGCCCCACCAAACCTCCAGAGTTCCGGAAGAAGAGGGGAGGGCAATATTGGATGAAGAGGGGTGTGTGGAGAAGTCACTTGCACAGCCAGTTCCTCTTATCTAAATTGCTTTTGAGCTGAGAGTATGAGGGCGGGAAAAAGGAAAACAAAGCCTCTGAGGGAGGCTGGTGGAGAGAAACCTGACTCTCGTTGTGTGTGCTGCAGTCACACGCGTACCTCATTTGAACCAGAACACATTAGTCACGTGTAGAGGTCGACCGATTATGATTTTTCAATGCCGATACCGATAATTGGAGGACAAAAAACCAGATACCGATTAATCGGACGATTTTTTTACATTTATTTGTAATACTGACAATTACAACAGTACTGAATGAACACTTATTTTAACTTAATATAATACATAAATAAAATAAATTTAGCCTCAAATAAATAATTAAACATGTTCAATTTGGTTTAAATAATGCAAAAACAAAGTGTTGGAGAAGAAAGTAAAAGTGCAATATGTGCCACGTAAGAAAGCTAACGTTTAAGTTCCTTGCTCAGAACATGAGAACATATGAAAGCTGGTGGTTCCTTTTAACATGAGTCTTCAATATTCCCAGGTAAGAAGTTTTAGGTTGTAGTTATTATAGGAATTATAGCACTATTTCTCTCTCTACCATTTGTATTTCATATACCTTTGACTATTGGATGTTCTTATAGGCATTTTAGTATTGCCAGTGTAACAGTATAGCTTCCGTACCTCTCCTCGCTCCTACCTGGGCTCGAACCAGGAACACATTGACAACAGCCACCCTCGAAGCAGCATTACCCATGCAGAGCAAGGGGAACAACTACTCCAAGTCTCAGAGCGAGTGACGTTTGAAACGCTATTAGTGCGTGCCCAGCTAACTAGCTAGCCATTTCACATCACATCGTTACACCAGCCTAATCTCGGGAGTTGATAGGCTTGAATTCATAAACAGCAGAGCTGCTGGCAAAATGCAAAAAAATGCTGTTTGAATAAATGCTTATGAACCTGCTGGTGCCCTCCATCGCTCAGTCAGACTGCTCTATCAAATCTTAGAGTTAATTATAACATAGTAACACAGAAATACGAGCCTTAGGTCATTAATATGGTCGAAACCGGGTAACTCATCTCGAAAACAAAACATTTATTCTTTCAGTGAAATACGGAACCGTTCTGTGTTTTATCTAACGGGTAGCATCTATCAGTCTAAATATTCCTGTTACATTGCACAACCTTCAATGTTATGTCATAATTACGTAAAATTCTGGCAAATTAGTTCGCAATGAGCCAGGCGGCCCAAACTGTTGCATATACCCCGACTCTGCTTGCAATGAATGCAAGAGAAGTGACACAATTTCACCTGGTTAATATTGCCTGCTAACCTGGATTTCTTTTAGCTAAATATGCAGGTTTAAAAATATATACTTCTGTGTATTGATTTTAAGAAAGGCGTTGATGTTTATGGTTAGGTACATGTTGGAGCAACGACAGTCCTTTTTTGCGAATGCGCACTGCATCGATTATAAGCAACGCAGGACACGCTGGATAAACTAGTAATATCATCAACCATGTGTAGTTATAACTAGTGATTATGATTGATTCAGTTTAATGCTAGCTAGCAACTTACCATGGCTTCATTCACGTAACAGGTGGGCTTCTCGTGAGGCAGGTGGTTAGAGCGTTGGACTAGTTAACCGTAAGGTTGCAAGATTGAATCCCTGAGCTGACAAGGTAAAAATCTGTCATTCTGCCCCTGAACAAGGCAGTTAACCCACCGTTCCTAGTCCGTCATTGAAAATAAGAATGTGTTCTTAACTAACTTGCCTAGTTAAATAAAGATTAAATAAAAGTGTAAAAAAAAAAAATAGGCGTCCAAAATTACCGATTTCATATTTTTTAGGCAACCTTGAAATTGGTCCTAATTAATCGGCCATTCCGATTAATCGGTCGACCTCTAGTCACATGATACAAACATGCAAAATTTACTGTCAAAGTAACCAGGTTTTCAGCCAACCTTTTTATGTGAGTAAAGGACATGTTGGATAAAGAATGTCACGACAGGAGTGATGGAAATTTGTTTAAACTTTCCAGATTATCGACAAAACAAAATACGCTAGACAAGTTGGGATCTTTTTGTGAGAAATGGCAGTGGAAGCACCTTTATGCACTAATATTAATATAATAACCATCATATTAAAATACATTTGGCATCACGTGATATGTTGTGGTCCTCCCACTACGACTCAGGAAAGCATGCAGTTTATTAGGCTACAGATTAAATAAATTACGATAAACTTCACAGGGTGGTGAAAGTGCACGATGATGAGCTTGATGATTCTTTCCAATAAATATCTAGGCTCTTATTCTGGTGACATGATGATCATGCTTGGCTGTCATTTGACAAATAGAAATTATCTCTTTTGTCCAAAATAATCTCATCACGTGGGTAGCCTACAAACACTGTATCTGAGAACTATTGGCTAGAGCCACATGCCAATAGAAGAGTGGGCACATTTGCTTTAAAACGTAAAATGTTTGTGACAAAACAATCAGTAGAGTTGAAAATGAGATGGGAATTTAACCTCAAAAGCTGTTTATGTGCAATATGATATCACACACAGCCTTTTATCCGCAACAAGTACATTTGATGGTGACATCTCTGGTGGGAAAATGCGTATATTGTTTTTATGCAAATTTTAGAATATTCGCATGAAAGTCTGTCGCCAATTGAATGGAAACCTAGATAGTGTCAGAACGGTTATCCCCTGTGACGGGTTGTCTTTGGTGTCTCAGTGCCCTGGGTGGGAAGTGGGGTACTGGGAGTACTGGCTGTGTGCCACATTGCCAGACACGGCCGCTTAACGGAATGTGTGTTTGTCTCAGATGGAGAGGTCTGATTAGGCATGTGTCAGACTTAATACAAACTCTGTCAGTTTTTTTTATACACCCAGGAGGTCTATGAGTAGGTGTAGGCCCAATACAGTCACTCAGTCAGTCTTCATATTCTGCAATGATGTGAAAGAACTGGACTGGTAATATTGCTCTCACCCACTTGTATTTGCCCTTGTCTTTAGGGGGAGGTCCTGTACCGGGTTCGCTGGAAGAACTACTCCTCTGATGATGACACGTGGGAGCCTGAGGCCCACCTGGAAGATTGCAGGGAGGTGCTCCTGGGCTACAAGAGGGCTCTGGCAGAGGCTAAGATCACGAAAGACCAAGATGCTAAGAAATGCATGGTAAGTCCCATCCAGAATGATCATAGCCATCGTAAGAAAGGCGAGTCTAATTGCTGGAATGGAAAGTGCTTTATAGGACTGACTGTTACATTAACTACCTTTCGAGTAACCAATATCACTTTCAATGGCTGATGTGAATGTCCCCTCTCCTTTGTAGAAGTTGCCCATGAAGAGTGATGTGTTCGATGCTGACTCTGACAGCGACAGTGATATTGACAAGCCCACAGACCTGCATGTTAAGAAGAAGAAAAAGAAGAAGCCCAGAGAAGAGGATGAGGAGGAGGCACCTCCCCTGAAGGAGAAGAGGAAAAAGAAGAAAGACAAGCGCAAGGAGGACTTCAGGCCTCGTCCGGCACCGGAGTCTGATGAAGAGGAGCTTTCCCCTCCCCCAACCCCTGGCCGCGGAACCAAGATGTCCGACTCCAAAAAGAGATTTGTTGACTCTGATGAAGAGGAAGAAGCCCCTGTGCCCTCCAAGAAGCACAGGAAGGACAAGACCAAGGATGGAGGGAAGCACTGGAAAAAAGAGAATGGGGAGGAAGGGAAGAAGAAAAAGAAGAAAAAGAAGGATCGAAGGGGTGATCTGGAGTCCACTGAAGATGAGGCCACCGCCCCCCTGGAAGAGGAGCTTAGCGAGGGGCCATCTGAGTCCCAGACGGATGATACCACCACAACGGAAAAGTCTCGCGCTGATGACAAGCCCAAGAATAAAAAGGGTAAGTCAGAACTGAAGCTGCAGGGCATCAAGGACTTCCTTCAGGACAAGAAAGGCAAGAAACTGGAAACTTTGTCGCCAATGCTCTCCGCAAGCGGCCTCGCAAAACTGAAGAGCCTCACTTCCTCCAAAAGCCAGGGCCGGGATGAGCCCACACCAACCTCTGACTCCAGCGACACTCCTGCCCCAGCCCAAGTCCACAAGAAGGCCAAGGGCAAGAGCCACGAGACCACTCCTGCACCGCCTAAAATTCCCTCTTCCTCATCCTCGTCTTCCTCCTCCTCCTCTGGTGCAGGGGCAAGCACTAGCAAGACTGTGGAGGAGTCTAAAGTTGTAGTGGGTGGGGATAAGGAGCCGACCGCCTCCACTAACCTGTTTGAGAAGTTCCTGCTGAACTGCGAGGCCAAGGACCGTGTTCCCCGCAAACAGATGGTCCATCAGCCCACCACCACAGAGAACACTAAACCACCAAAGGTATGCCAAGCAGTTCTGCACTAAATGTACGGGGTTAGTAAATAAATGCTGGTGATATAGCCAGCGGCAGGGCCCTCAAAGTCCATCTTAAGCTGCCTCAAGTAAAATCTTAAATGTTTATGTTCAAATTTCAGCTCATAGGGAAAATTGAGAAAAGGACCAAGCCGACAAAGGAGTCACCTGCTCGGAAGCCAGAGCCAGATAAGTCCAAACATACAGACGGTGAGAAGAATTGAAAGGGTCTGTTGTTAAGCTTTTGTTTTTGAATTGCGTATGAATGTAGTGGACGCAGCCACTACATATTGACTCAACCAAGACATAAACAAAAATGTAACTGACATTTTAGTAATTTAGCAGACACTCTTATTTAGAGTAACTTACAGTGGTGAGTGCATACATTTTCATACTTTATCGTACTAGTACCCCGTGGGAATCGAACTCAAACTACAAACTCAGCCACACAGAACCTCTTATGCCACCTTTTTATTTTTATCTATTTTCCTTTATCTAACAGCATTTCGGCCCAGTCAGAGCCCCGGTGTTATGGAGACTGGTGACAGGGCGGAGGCAGAGGAGGAACCCGCCCAGAAGTCAAAGTTCGGTGGAGAGGACCGGAGGGAGGAGGCTCAACGTTGGGAGAGGAGGACCCAAGAGGATGACAGGAGGAGGAGGAGGAGAGAGGACAGCGAGCCACGGCTCTTCATCGCCTGTGACGACAATCAAGACCCCTTGGAGAGCGCTGACAAGTCTGGTACGCAGTTTGGTACGCCACAGAACCAACAAACACACAAAGACACACACAGAAGTCAACACACACACACATCTGTTACAAAACCTACCATTATTGCTAACACCTATCCAATCCTTTCAGATCTACACAAGTGTTAAGGGGCAAATGGTTGTTTCTGGATAGACTCTCATAATGGCCATGTGAAATAATACTAAATTGGATGTGGTTTGTGACTGACAGACAAAGGGCAAGCCTCTCTTAACCTTGGAATGGACCTCAACTTGGACTGGATGACACTGGAGGACTTTCAGAAACATTTGAACGGAGAGGATGAGATTCTCTCTGCTCCACCTCTATCTCCCAGTAAGTGCATACCCTCTTTCTCTCATGTTTTCCAGCAGTCTCTCAACATCGGCTGTACATGGACCTCTCTCTTCCACACATGGATGTAGACAACTACTGATGTGAAATCTGTGTGTCCCTCAGGTGAGCTGCGGGATGCAGTGAAAAGTGGGGATTACATGTCTGTGAAACTTGCACTCAATTCCAAAGAGGACTACAATCTGGACCAGGAGGTATGTTCTGTGTTCCAAAGAGAGTACCTCTCACCTGCATTCTCCCCCCTGCTTTGCTCCCCGTCTTTGGGGAGCCCCAGCTGTTCCACATATTTATTCAGTCCCAGTACAAGCACTAACTAGTCACAACTAGTCAATTAAATATGTTTTTACCTTTTGTTAGAGTAGCCTGTGTGTGTGGTTATACTTGTGAGTTCATTCAAATGAGGACCATGTTGCGATATACATCACAGTTCTCTCATAAGCTTTAGATTTGTTCTCGGGTTTTCCAACAAAAAACTTACGTTAACCAACTTTGGGCGGCAACAGATTCGCTTTTGATACATATGTTTAGCTAATGCATATAGGTCAGCACCAAGTACCATAATTCATTACACAATTAAAGCCACAATATGTTACTTTCATTCCAGAAATGACAGCAAGCGCAGTACACAGGACTGGAAATTTAAGTTACAGATTGCCGCTTTAATTAAATGTATTGTGTAGAATGAATTTAGCCAGTCTGGTTCAAACATAGATACAACTGGATCAACTTAGCCACTCTGATCGAGTTATAAAACAGTTATAAATATTGGATATAACGTGAGAGCCAGTGATGGCATGCAGAGGTTGAATACCAGGACATTGAAAGAGAGAATCCGACTACAGTACCTGCTGACTGTATCCATTGAGGACCGCTAAGCAATCAAAGGTAAGCAGATTATGCCCTTTAACTACTGTTGTGTAATTTAGCCTAATGGAGCTACAGATTGTTTTGTAAAGATGTGTTAAGCTTGAATAGGAAAATACAGTTTGTAAAATGTAATGTTTATTGCATTGCTTTAAAAACAAGTTTTGCCTATTATCATACCTAATAAACTGTTGTGCCAACTTTGACTGGCAATGAATAAATCCAAGCATTATATTGTATGGAATGTTTGTTGTGCACAGTTGTCAGATAATTTTCATACGTTACCATGGAGACAGCTAGAGTGGTCTCAGACAGGTATTATCTTCTCATTAACAGACACAGAACATGATGAGCAAGAGGTCAAAGTTCACAAGAAGCTATAAGATACAACATTTACCTCAGGTACAGTAATGCCTTCAGAATAGTATTCTTGCACCACTGCAGAGCATGTAAAACTGCTGCGGACATAGCAGTACTGACATTTCACTCATCTTCATTATCGACAATGAATAGCCGAAAAGCTAAAATAAAAAACCTTCCTTAGTCACTCATTACAATACCAGTAACACATTTCAGCTTTTTCCATACAGTTGTCTTTGTGTACAATAATAATTTCAAATATGAATCGAACAAAACCTTCACAGTTCAACAAACTACTGCCATAAGCATGTATTCTATTAACAAAATATGTATTTACATAGGCTAATATTACTTGCCCAGTGACATTTTGTTTCGGTTGTCCAATTTAGCATTGTTTATTATTACAATTTATAAGGACTCAATAGTATTAGTGTGGACCAATCAGTGTTTTTAAGGGCCTGCTGAATATATATTATATTTCTCAAACGTTCTGCTGCAACTGTAACTGTTGGGCAAGTACCAGAATTCATTTGGACCAGAGTTTGTTTTGCATATTTATAGACTGCCAAACAGTCCAGGATCTTATTTGGGTCTATTTGTGAAAACACTTTTAAATCACCCACCAAACGCTCATCATTGCATGTAGGTCACAAAATACTGAATATAGTGAGAATTCAAAACAGTAATTGGCAAAATGAGGTTAGAAGCCTAGTTGCATGGCGTTTCATTTTCTGTACCTTCCTCGTCTCCATGCAGCATCTCATCCAACATCACATTATTTAATTCAGACATATTTACAATGTCAAAACGTTGTAGTTCGCTGATTTAATACAATAAAGCCATAAACTATTCCTTGAATGGGTCAAATGTGGTTTTTTATTATTATTGAAGAATTCAGTCTACACGCAGTTTGGTGCTGTGTAACCATTGCATTGATTCTTGCTTGACTGTGATTGAAGTTGAGAGCATTGTTGAGGTGCTCTTAGGCGATCATTTGAATGACTCACAATGTGTACTGTACATGTTTTCAAGTAGCAGTACTGAGGTTTTCACGACTATAGATTTATCTGCGTATGAAACAGGGCAGGGGACACCAGCTTTGTCTAGCATGATGGTATAGTTGACCTAATTTCTCTTTGCCACAAGTTAAACACTAACTCCCAACAGCTATGAAGCTGCTTGATATACGTCTCACTTTTCATACATTTGAAACTAAATGCATCATGAGATTACCCTTTTATAAGTTATGAATCTTCTGTTTACTTGTTCTTTTACAGGCATACACTGTTGAACAGAAGAGTTTAAGTGGCAAAGAGAAGAGTTTAAATGAGGAAGAGGATATTTTAAATGAGGAAAAGAAGACTTTATGTGATGAGAAGAGATTAAGTGATGAAGAGAAGCCTTTATGTGCAGCAGGGAATCCTCGCAGCCTGGGGAATCCTCACCGCAAAAGGAATCCTCACCGCGAAAGGAAATCTCTTTGCAAAGATGAGATTCCTCCATGCGAAGAGAATCATTTACACAAGGAAGAGAAACATTCTCTACACAATAAAGAGAAGACTTCATGCGATGTGGAGAAGACTTTATGTGACATGGAGAGAGCTTTATGTGACATAAAGAAG
Organism: Oncorhynchus tshawytscha; assembly: GCF_018296145.1. Taxonomy (NCBI): domain Eukaryota; kingdom Metazoa; phylum Chordata; class Actinopteri; order Salmoniformes; family Salmonidae; genus Oncorhynchus; species Oncorhynchus tshawytscha. The sequence goes on from NC_056431.1 coordinate 60,312,429, forward strand.
GGTGCTGAGGAAAGCAGTTTGAGTGGTGACGAGATTCATGAAAACAGTTCAGGTGATGAGGTAGAACGACAAAGACTTGATTCAAATGTTCCAAGTGGGTCAGATCCTCTTCCATCTAATGCAGAAAGCTCATGCGAGGATGAATATGAGCAGTACCCTCCAAAAACGGCACAAGCTAAAAAAACTTGCCGCAAAATATTTGCGCCACGGAAAGGTACACGGTCAAGCTTACGTTCCAGCACAAAAATGACAGTCAGCACATGTAGTACGATAGATGATGATGATAAGGGAAAATTGGACAAAAAGTACTTCTGCCTTTATTGCAATGAACCACACCATAACATTGCAAGACATTTAGAAAGGATGCACGCAGAAGAAGCAGCTGTTGGTCATGCTATCAGCTTCCCAAAACTCTCCAAAATCAGGTCTCTGTTGCTTGACCAACTCCGTAACAAAGGCAACGATCAACACAACTTAGAAATTCTTCAATGTGGAGATGAAGTTGTGACAAAGAAAATACCTTCTTACAGTGGTGCTTCTGTGCGTGACTACCTACCCTGCCAACACTGTGTAGCCTTTTTTAACAAAATAGATTTATGGAAGCATGAGAGCTCATGTAATGCCAGAAAAGGACAAGATGAAACGAGGGGAGGAAAAAGAGTGAGTATCCAGGCTGCGTCCTCTCAACTTGCTCCATTGCCTGTCTATTCTACTGGAGGATGTGAAGAAATAATACACAATATGAATCAAGATGACATCTCATGCCACATCAAAAATGATCCCCTCATATGTAAATATGGCAATGCACTATCTGCAAAGCATGGTCATGCCAAGTCACAGTTTACCTACATTGGTTCAAAAATGAGGGAATTGGCTAGATTTGTACTTAATGTAAATGAGATGGACTGTGATGTCCAATACTTGCATGAAGTATGTGTACCATCCAAATTCAAATTGGCCGTTCATGCTGCCAGGAAAATGAGTGGTCATGACCCTGCCTCCGACAGGTACAAGACCCCATCTCTTGCTTTAAAGATTGGCTATTCCTTGAAAAGAGCTACCGAAATAGCTTTTGGGGAGAGTCGTATGACAGAGGACCGTGAGGCAGAGGAACAAGCCAAAAGGTTCATTGAACTTCTTGAAAACGATTGGAATAACTGTTTTTCCGGTCTATCCCTCAGCGCTGTCCCTATGTGTGATGAAGTTGATGTGTCTTCACTAACTGAGGATTTGATCAAACTTCAGAAGTTTCTCAAGGTTGCAGAGGACACAGCGAAGAAAGAATTGCTGGAAAACCCCACCAACACTGTCTGGAAAAAGCTCAATGAAACTCTTCTTGCAGAAATAGCTCTCTTCAACAGAAAAAGGACAGGGGAAGTTGCGAAAATGCTGTTGGAAACATACACAAACAGAAAGAAAGCTCCAGCTAGTGCAGACATTTTCAATAACCTCTCAAGGCTGGAGCAGGAGCTTGGTGACGACAAATTAACCAGGTTGGAAATAGAAGGCAAAAATGGTAGGAAAATGCCAGTCCTACTAACGGAGAGGATGATCTCATCTCTTGAGATCCTTATTGCAAACAGAGACAAAGTTGGTGTGTCAAAGGACAACCCTTATGTCTTTGCACGTAGCCTGGATGCAGCAAGCTACATCAGAGGGTTTGACTGTCTGAGGAAGTGTGCACATGAGTGTGATGCAAAGAATCCTGAAAGTCTGATCCATGCGGCAGTGAGGAAAGAGGTTGCTATCCATTGCCAAATATTAAACTTGAATGAAAGTGAATTGGATCGGGTGGCAAAGTTATTGGGACATGACACCCAGGTCCATAAAGAGTACTACAGGCTCTCTGAAAATGCAGCACATCTAGCAGAAATCAGCAAACTGCTGCTTGCAATGGATCAGGTTCCAGTGGTAATTCCAGGGCCATCTGAGGAAAGGGTTGTTTCTCCTACATATGGTGAGTATTAGTTGCTTTACAGGGTATTTGGAGAAAGATGTCCATTGTGTTTTAAGGGGTTAAATGATAACATCTGTTTTTGTGCCATTTACATGTTCACTAGACCTACATTTTTGAGAAGCTGGCAACTTATTACTCTATAGTGTTTGCTCTGTTCCTCTTCACAATATATGATAATGGCACATGTTCATGAATCCTTTTCTTCTGTTTCTATTCATTTCATAGGGACATCTTCTGCAGGGACATACCCAGCTGGAACAGATACTGGAAGGACATATCCTACCGAGACATGTCCTACTGGGTCATCATATCCTACAGAGACATATTCAGCGAAGTCATATACTGTGGAGGCACAGCCTTCAAGGTCATATCATGCTGGGACATATCCTGAGAAGTCATATCCTTCAGGATTACAATCTGTGATGTCATATTCTGCGGGGACAGATTCTGCGAGAGCATATCCTACCGTGACACATCCTGCAGGGACCTATCCAGCAGGTTCATATGTTGCAGGGACATATACTGCAGAGACACATGATGCAAGATCATATCCTGCAAGTGCTTATACTTCGGGGACGAATCCTGTCAGGTCATATCCTGAAGGGACATATCCTGCGGGGAACCATTTTGTGGGTACACAACTTGCTAGGTCATATCCTGCCGGAACATATCCTGCACAGACACTTCCTGAACAAACACTACCAGCGCATACAGTTATTACACCAACACTTCCAGCGCATACAGTTATTACACCAACACTTCATGCCCAGACACTTCCAACGCAGACGCTTCCTGTTGTGGCAGTTCCTGAGGGGACAGGTAAGGTGGGCACAGTGTGGAAACGGAGACCGTGGAGTGATGCGGCTAAGGCTGCGGTGAAGCGTCAGTTAGGACACTTTATCTCATTGATGGAGGTTCCAGGTAAACGGGACTGTGAAGTATGCCTCCACAATGAACCAGCTGTACGAGACAGGACTTGGAGAGACATCAAAAACTATGTGCACAACACAGTAAAATCTATTAAAAGGAAGAAGGGTCTTACAAGAGTGGACCCCACCCAACAGACAAAGAAAGGAGCGGCAAAGAAAGAAAAAGAAACGGAGGCAAAGAGTGCTAAGGAAAGAGTTGGTGGAACAATGACCGTATCTGCACAGGAGAGACTAGAGGCAGGTCCTGTTGCAATACCAAGGAAACAGAAAATTTGGGGTGATGAGGCTCAGGCTGCGGTCAGGCGGCAGCTAGGAGACTTCACTAAACTGATGAAGATTCCAGGTAAAAAGGAATGTGACGCATGTATTGCAGCTGAACCAGTTCTACAAGGCAGGACTTGGAAAGATGTAAAAAACTATGTGCACAACACATTAATGACAATGTGCAGGAGGCATATTTCAGGCAAACAAAACATGGATAGTGAAAAACCAATTCCTGTGACACAGAAACCAGGGTTGCAACAGAGTCCAGTTGTGCATCAGAAACCAGGTGTGCCGTTGGGACATCCAGAAGATTGTCCTGTTTATCTGTCCTTATGATTATCTTGAACTAGTTTGAAAACCTCCCATGGTTGAAGGTATGCAAGGATGGAGAAAGGAGAAGATAGCTTTTGATTTAATCTGACTAATCTCACTTCGTAACGTAAAGCAAGAATGAAGTGTCTACTTCGTTCTACGAACGTATCCGTAGCAACTACATAGTGATATATTATGCATGCAAACTGGTTTCGCCGATGTTGAAATTGTCAACTACAAAATTCTATTGTCACAATGCATTATGTGGTGCCAAAACTCAGTATTTTGCTATGGGCTACACATTTGCAACCTTGGGAGAAAGGAGGCAAGGAAGAATGGAATCATACCTTTTTGTTATTAAAAAAATTCTAATGGCCCTTTACAAAGGCTGTCAAACTGAATCTTCTGGGTCAGCAATGGCAACAAGGCATCATGGACGTACATTTGGAATCCAAACGCACCACGTTTCGATTGAACCATGTTGCATAAAAATGGCCACAATAACTGACTGAAATACAGTATATGCTCCACATGGATAGATAACATGTACCAAGTACAGTGCATAATGTTTAGTTTGTTTTAACAACTTCGTAGATTGTTGTGCAAATCTATACAGTTAAACTGTTGACTTTAGCTTTTTGATCACAATACTGGTATACTTTCACCAAATGGTTCTGGATCCAGATGTACAAAATGTTTTGTGTATATGTCTAGGTTAGGTTTTGAGTAAAAACAACTGACCAGCAAACCTGGGAATTTAGCAGGTTATTCCTGGTTGAAGTGCGGTGTGAATGGGTTTCAGGGCTCCATCTGTGCTAGCTGCACATTCTACATGGTCACCTCACTCAAACCTTCCTATTTTTTTGGGGTGGCTAATATCATATGGTCAAACAGTAAAGTTCATTATCCTCATTCCTGTAATATTAGTGTCTGCCCACCTGCCCCTGTTTCGCTGGGGCCTGCTGATGTGATAAGTGAGCCATTCTCCTCTCTGGTAGAAAAACACATGTTCTGGTTGTACAACAATGAGGTCTCAGCTTTCTATAGGTATACTTTTCTAAACTCAATATTGAGCTCAGTAGCAACTATTTTACAAACAATTTTATATGGCTTTCAGATACGGAGTGGGGAGTGAAATATGCATCGAATATTGTGAGGGCATATAGGTCTCATTGGAGTTTTCAGGACATTGCATTTACTGATTTAATACATGGCTACTAGTAGTGGGTATCATATTTAGAGTTAGCAATCTAATGTGTTTTGAATTTCCACTTCTACAGATGTTGAATTAGCCCCAAATGTATGTTTTAGATGAAGGCAAATTCATCTTTATTGAAAAAGTAAAACATTCATATATAACAATTACCATATTGTCAACCCAAAATCCATGCCAATCATGGGATTAGGTTGCACATCAAAATATCTTCTATTACAAAAAATAACTATGACTGACTTTATAAGATGAGTACAAACATTTTATATTGCATGACGCTGCAATTTTTGTGGGTTGTGACTAAATCATGGGCTGGTGCCACCAACTGAAAAAGTTACGCACAGTTCAGATGCCAAATGTATGGCGAGTCGAACTGAATAGAAATGAAAAGCAGGCTGTCATGGTTGAGAGCTTTTCTTGACTTACCAACAGTGCAGACTTTCTTGTTGGTTTTGGGTTGAATTCAGGCATACCAGTGACCTTGTGTTGAAGAAACCACAAGGTTTTATTGCACTAAAAGGGCAATGTCCGACGAGGCGCACTGCGTGGTTTCACACGGCACTCTATCCCTGCTCCTCCAAAGAGAAAGCTACATATTGTTTTGTTCGGTGCGGCGATGGAGCGGTGTTTGAACTAGGGCCAAGTGCCACCAAGGGAAAATGCTAGTCTGGAGCCACGGGTTTATGTATGAAATATGTGCCCAGCTAAGAGAGTATGGCTTGATGTTTGAGCCGCTTAAAATCCAATCATGTCAAGAAGAAGGTTTAGATGAAGACTGCTCCATTGTAAATGGTTACTTATTATAAATACATGGTATACTTACACAATTCATACTTGATTGCTTTTGAAGCATGGTTGAGTTTTATCATGGATATTGTATTTCTGTTATTAACGTTAGCGAACTAGCTATCTAGTAGTCCTAGCTACCGGTATGTATCAGTAGTTTTTTTATATTAGTTTTTATGTGTGTGTGTGTATATATATATATATATATATATATTATTTTTTCTCCCCAATTTCGATCTCATCAGTGACACGTTCAGATCCTATCAAAGGGCCCATTTATGGATGCATCCCGATTTTCCAAGTAAACTCTTTGAAAGAAGTGTGGAATCTGCACTCGGCGTGAGTGATAACTGATGGGTTTGGCAAGAACGGGTGCACTTTTATTAGCAATCCCTTTACATCGCAAGTTTGTGAAGGCTAGTTTATGGTTCCTAAACCAAAGCCTTGTTTATGGTCACTAGTAACTTTACAGTAATGGTCACTAAAGTTGGATGACTTCCCATCCAATTTGGGTCAGTTTTTGGTTCTCCTATCCACTCCTTTGGTCAAAGTTTACTATTGATAAGAAACTGAAATCTGCCTTAACAATTGGAAACAGATCCTTTGTTCTGCATGTGGAATTGGTTTCAGATTCACACACACAACCTAGGCTATTTCTCTTATACATGTGTTTTCTACTAAATATTATGGGAATTATTAGGCATTAGCTGAACATGTACTTTGTTGCTTGTCAAACGATAAACATTTCAACTTTTTAAATTAATGTTGCTATTATTCACTACGGTCTTAACCATATTGATTCACAGTAGCTGTTTAAGTTCCTCAACACTAATTTAGACTGACTAACTTGTATAGGGTTTGACGGCTGTTGCTTCTTTGTATTATTTGATCCGCTTGCCTACTAGATAATGTTACTATTGCAAGTAAACCTTTGTTGCTTCTAATTGGATCAAGGAGGAATAATGTAAATAAATTAGTTCATAGTTGTCAGTTCATGTTGTAACTGCATAAGGTCTACCAGTGTTGGGTGTTAACTGAGAACAATTGTCGGGGGTTTAAACCACACCCCACTATTTACTGTCTGAAGACATGGACATCATTGCTTAAATAGTTTTTTTCACCAACATGTATTTGTTATCAAGCTGCCTTTTGTTACCACCTGGTGCTTATTGTGTTTATTGTAAGATACTATATTTGCGACATTAATAAATTGTTACTTGACGTAAACTTTCTAAGCCGCAAGACATGCTCTTTCAGTTCTGAGAATATTCATACAGCTTACTTGATGTCCATCATTAGTGTTCCAACAGGGATTTGGAATTGTAACGGTTATGGAAAACCGCTTTGAGATTTCATGATGTTGTAATACTAGGAATCTACACTACATGACAAAAGTATGTGGACACGTGCTTGTTGAACATCTCATTCTAAAATCATAGGCATTAATGTGGAGTCCCCCCTGCTGGGAAGGCTTTCCACTACATGTTGGAATATTGCTGCGGGGATTTGCTTCCATTCAGCCAGAAGAGCATTAGTGAGGCCGGGCACTGATATTGGGCAACTATTCCAGACCATTATTACTCCAACAAACTTTATAATTGGCACTATGCATTCGGGCAGGTAGCATTCTCCTGGCATGCGCCAAACCCAGATTCGTCCGTTGGACTGCCAGATGGTGAAAGCGTGATTCATCACAGAGAACACATTTCCACTGCTCCGAAGTCCAATGGCGGCGAGCTTTACACAACAAGCCCACGCTTGGCATTGCGCATGGTGTAGCTGTTCGACCATGGAAACCCATTTCATTAAGCTCTCGACAAACAGTTATTGCGCTGATGTTGCCTCTAGAGGCAGTTTGGAACTCTAGTGAGTGTTGCAACAGAGGACAGAATTTTTACGCACTTCAGCACTCGGCGGTCCAGTTCTGTGAGCTTATGTGGCCTACCACTTTGCAGCTGAGCCGTTGTTGCTCCTAGACGTTTCCAGTTCACAAAAAAAAACACTTACAGTTGACTGGGTCAGCTCTAGCAGGGCAGAAATTCGACAAACTGACTTGTTTGAGGCATCCTATGACTGCGATGTTGAAAGTCACTGAGCTCTTCAGGAAGGCCATTCTACTGCCAATGTTTGTGTATGGAGATTGCATGGCGGTGTGCTCGATTTTATACACTTCTGCCACATCCGTTGCTGACATGGCTGAATCCACTAATGAAGTGGAGTCCACATACTTTTGTAAATATAGTATATCGCCATTGCTCAGTGCTTTATGCTTTTACATACTTAACCTTTTGGATGAAAAGACAACACCCTAGCTAAGTCGATAATAGTTCACTTTTTTGAAAGCTTAACTTTTTTTTTTTTTTTTTTTTGTTCTATAAACAATTAGCTGTACAGATACATTTTGATTCCTTCCCCTCTCCCCATAGTGTTTGCTACCAGAGGCTATGGAAAGCTCTGGTCCTCAGTAATGAAGGAGTTTGTGTTGCCTCCTGCAGGACTCCAGTGGTATGTCCCTGAGTATGTTGGCAGCAGCAGGGGGACAGGATGACATCCTGAGGCTCCTGATAAAGAAGGGGGTGAAGGTGAACGGACGGCAGAAGAATGGAACCACTGCCCTAATGCACGCTGCAGAGAAGGTAACACATGATGGACTGGTTTAAACCGCCTTATTACAAACAGTCTAGTCTACACACATGTATACACTACTCTTGTTTGTGTGTAAATGTCTTATGCAAGGTTTACTTACTTAACACCTTTTTTTTTCATTTCAGAACTTCCTGACCACAGTTGCTATCCTCCTGGAGGCAGGGTCCTATGTCAACGCTCCGACACTGGGAGGAGAGACGGCCCTGATGAAGGTACGGCGGAGGAAGGAAAAAAACGGGGGCGATGAAGACAAATACTGTGTTTAATTAGAAATCAACATATCACCCCTGAAGCACAGAGATTGTTAATCAATGACTCCTATTTGTAAATATCCTAATTTCTGCTAAAGTCCTGTGTTAGACTTATCGCAATAGTTCCTTACCAGTAGCCTCTGTTCTTCAGGCTTGTAAGAGAGGGAATGCTGACGTGGTGCGCCTCCTACTGGAGTACGGGGCCGACTGTAACATCCTGTCCAAACACAAGAATACGGCCATGTACTTTGCCAAGGTTAGCAACAACCTGCTTGTGTGCGACCTCATCAAGGACCACATCAACATGTGAGTGTTGCTGCCATGTCTCTCTCACTCTTGCTCTGTAAACTTATGAGTTAGTATAAATAAAGGTACATATATATATATATATATGTAAGAGTTAAGATGGTATACTGTAACCCCACATACTGTTAGCAGCAAAGTGATATCTTATTCTCCCTCACACACACACAGGTTATCAAGTGTGGCAGAGGACACTATCCGGGCATTCTTTGAGACTCGGCTGGCCCTGTTGGAGCCGGTGTTCCCTCTGGCCTGTCACAGACTGTGTGAGGGACCAGACTTCTCTCTGGAGTTCGGCTACAAACAATCGCCTCACACACCTGGAGAGGGTAGGATTCACCTACAAACAGTGCTAATCACCTGCACACACTGTATTGGGGGGTTAGATAAAACATTTAATCTCTCTCCTTCCAGGCTCAGGTATCCTGCTCTTCATCTTCCATGCTAACTTCCTGAGTGAGATCACAGCCAGGCTGTGTGGGCCCTGCAGTGTCCACGCCGTGGTGCTCAACGACAAGTTCCAGCTGCCCATCTTCCTGGTGAGTCTCATTCTAGATCACGAGTACTCCTGATCTGGAGAACGGTAGATTTCTTTTGGTTCTACCTCATAGTTAGTTGATTGATTCATGTCACTGATCTTTTCCTCTTTCAATTACACCCCACAGGATAGTCACTTCATCTACTCATTCAGCCCAGTGCCAGGCATCAACAAACTGTTCATTCGCCTGGCAGAGTCACCTACAGCCAAGGTACACATACACACACACACACACACACACAGCAGAGTAACTCATGGCCATGGTGAGAGGGAGTCTAGGCCCAGTTACTGTAAAAGACTGACAAGTTGTTGATAAATTAAATTTGACCAATACATTTGATTGATGGAATCTTTCTTTCTCCCCAGGTGAAGCTTCTCATCTGTGCATACCGTGTTCAGCTACAGTGATGCGTAGCACCTGCCAAGTTCAGAGTTTCCAAGCTGCCTGGACCCCAAGCACAGCATGGAAGATTCACACACATACCAAGATTCACCCACGTGCAATCACACAACATAAAGAACACTTTGACACACACCAGTCTACCTTCATATAAAGTTGTTGGACATTAAGCATCCACCCAGAGTTTGAGAGACTGTTTCTCTGGCAGAGGATTAAAGGACAAGAACAGCATATCAACCCTGTCCATTGACCAATCATGTATATTTCTGTGTGAATGATTAATACTCTAACTGAAGTCTTTGAGTTCTGCTTTTGTGTATGCGTAGGGGGACAAAAACCTCATGTTTTGTTTGTGCTCTTGATGGCATCATAGGCAAGGAGTTAATGTCAGATTCTTTCGACCAAGTTAATGCTTTTCCTAATTATACCATTTTAGAAATGAAAATATGTTGCCTTTCTGGAGTTGTCTATATTTTATTGTCTGTACATACAGGTGTGGAATGTCAAGTTTGAAGGATGTTTGTTGATTTAGGCACATTTGCCACTGTTGGAGTAAAGTATAGCATGATGCTTCAGATGTAATTTTACTAAAGGGCTAATGTGTCACTCCTTGCGAGTGCAGAATCGTGTTTCTTGGGATTGGAGGAAAACACAAAAGATGAATAGTCTAGGACTACATGAGAGCATGATTTTAACTACTTTATCAAAATAGACATCCAGATCGCTTGTAAAGGTAGTTTTTGCGATGATAATGCAGATCATATCCTGGCAATGATCTGCCTTGCTGACATACAACAGATATGGGATAAACATTTAATGATAATCTACCGTAATATGAACAGGAATTGCCATCCTTATTTTATAAGATGTAGGAATTCATTTGATATGATTCCTTCCGCCTTAATAGCCACATCGTTAAAATAATTTCCCCATTTGTGAACTGCTGTGAACTGGCAACTTAGTAAAACAGTGAAATTCAAAGGATACCCATGTCTGTAGTTTATTCTGAAGATCTGTCAAATGTAGGCACAGAGGCACAAGCGTATCCTATCAGTCCTTCCCGGAAGAGTTTTGAAATCTGCCACACACCCCTTGAATCAGGCATTGTTTTCTCAAAGGAGAAAAGAATGCAAACATTTTAAAAAATTGCATCTACACAAAGTCTTGCACAACTAGCTAAGTTTATTTTTATCACTTGATACATTTATTTTGGCATTCCACCTTTTGTGTTTGGAGGAGAGTCATTTCATATGCTTTGTGTTATCTGGAATCCTTTGGATGCCCTTACCCAATTTGAAGTTGAAATGTATAATGGTAAGGGTTATGTTAAGTGGCGATTTTAGCATGTAGCTTGGTGGGGAAAACAAAACAAAAAACATAGATGCAAAGCCACAAGACTAATCAATACATGAATTGCACTGTAATGGTGACAAACGGTGACCACAAACTGTTAAGCCCTACATAAAGCTGTTCCAACAGCAGAGCTTTCATTTCAGCACCATGGAGTGAATCCTTACCACCTCTACATCTGGCTATCAGTGGGGCCTTGTCTGGCAACAAAACAGTTCACTCAGACTCATTTACTGCCTTTTAAAAAACCATAGCTGATATGACTGACTTGTTTAAACAAATCTGGTTTCTTCTAACAATTGAGATGTACAAACTATAGCATAAGGGAACGACGAGGCACTAATTTTGATTAAGACATATTACATTTATGCAGCAGCATACAATACATTTTTGGACCCACCTTGGTGTGCTGTGCTCAGATCCTTTTTGTGGGCAAATTTTGTCATCCAAGTCTCGCATTCTCTGGCTTTATGGTGCTTTCAAGACAACTGGGAACTCTGAAAAAAAGTAGGTTGAATCATGACGTCAGTGATCTTCAGGTCGGAGCTCTAGAAAGAGGCCAGAGTTTCCGACTTGGAATTCTGAGTTGGATGACTGTTCAATACGTATTTTCCCAGATGGAGCTTGTTTTCCAAGTTCCCAACTGGAACTCACTGAAGTCTGAGATTCCCAGTTCTATGTTTCCAGTTGTTTTGAATGTGGCAGAAATCATGCTGGATTGACAGCATGGCCAATGTATTCAACATTTTCTGACCTATGGTGTTGGATGTGAATGTTTAGCGTTTTAAGCTTGGAAAAGAGACCCTTAAACCCAGACTTGGACCCCACACCCGCTCCACTGAATAGCAGGCTAGTGATAGCTTTGCAACGCTTGCAGTTAGCCACGGACTCCTTCCAAACCACTCATTGTTGAATTTGCGATTTACAACTTGTGTAATGTTTATGTCCAATGGCCGATGAGCACCAATACGTTTTTATCTATAATTGCTCTTCATATGACAAGGATTTGCCAGTAGATTGTTGTATTGATTCATGATGACTGCTTGTCTAGCTTACTAGCTAAGATTTTGAAAGTATGATGTTGACATGATCAGCCCAATCAAAGCTACAGTAGATATAACGTGATTTGTCATTTTATCTGTGGCCAATAACCTTGAGCCTTCTTGGATTGGCACTCTAATGTAAATCTATGGCAGCACCCAAGGGGCTTGATTTTCGAGCTCTCCTCGTAGATTTTGCGGTGAGGTAATTGTCCCCATGAGTGACAGAACACTGAGCCAATCACGTCGCAACTAGAGAACATTACCAACTCCTACGCTTCTTATTTTCTGCTGGCTGCCCTACCACCACAGAAAGCACTGAGCTTGGCTGAATCACCTGCATTTTGGAGCTGCCTTACTCAAGAAATTAGAAAAGAGACCATGTTGTATGCGGCTTTATTAACTAAATTATTTAAAAAATTACATTTGCAAACTGATATGTGACGCGTATTAATGCCAAAATAACATGCAAAGCAGGGAACTAGAAACACAAATAAGATATACCGTTTATTTTTGCTAAATAGGTGGGGCCCACATGACGGGTCGCCACTGATGATTTTTTACCTTTATTTAACGAGACAAGTTAGTTAAGAACAAATTCTTATTTTCAATAACGGCCTAGGAACAGTGGGTTAACTACCTTGTTCAAGGGGCCGAACGGCAGATGTTTACCTTGTCAGCTCGGAGATTCGATCTTGGCATCCAACGTCAATGGTGCATTACTGCCTTCTACTGTGCTGGAGTGTGGGCCAGAGACCGTGGTGTTTTCTCAATTAAAAACACCACGGTCTCTGGCCCACACTCCAGCACAGTAGGAGGCACTAATGCACCATTGACGTTGGATGCCAACCCCTGGTAAATCCCATCTAAGACAACGTCTCTACTTTGGGGCGCATGCAGCGTTGCCACGTTCGTGGTTTTCCTGCATTTGGCTACTTTGACAACGATGTTGCGGTTGAAAAAGTATTGGCCGCGGGGTTTGGGGCTATTGATAAATTGTACCGCGGCTGCCATGGCATTTCTCTTAAAAAATATACATGGCACTGACCGCTAACTGAGGCAGGCTGTTGCTGAGGGAGGGAGTGAGTGAGCGAGCGGTGGGGAAGGCCGGAGGGGGGGTGGGGGTGTGTTGAGAGAACACAACAGTTCTTGGCTGAGTCACGTGAGCAAGAGGAGACCTGCACGTGTTCACGTTGTGACAACTTCTTACCAGTTGTTGGTAGACTATTTAGATTGTCATTATGGAGACACCTATTTCCAACTCTTTTTCCATAAAACATAGCAATACGCTAGAACTGAGACACATCAAGAAGTAATGGAAACAAAACACTGGAAAACGACTTTGGGCGCATTATATAAATTCGGGGGTGGTTTAAAGTGCATTATCTATGACTGCTTAAAGAAAACGGTATCAAGCAAAGTGCTTTATGCATGCTCAGTTCTTGGTTCTAGGGGGTTTCCCGAGTGAATTTGTAATGGAAGTTATGGAACACTTGCCTCTGTTAGCCATCAAGTAGACTATTAATGAATATGCCATTGTAGGCAACCATTAGATACAATAAATATGTTGAAATTAAGAATCAAATTGTGCCACTTGTGTATCCTACCTGGAGCTGGTGAACTTGTTGCCTTATGTTATTATGAACAAATTAAATTGACGGTAACAGTAGTCAGATTAGGCTACGGGTAGACTACAACAAAACATTTTTTTTTTAAATAACCACTGACTGTTGATGACAAGCATATTCAGTTCATTTACATATTATTAATATTCAGTGATTTAAATTATGACCCCGGTTGCAGCAGACTATTTGGGAAACAAGCATTTCTTATTGCAAAATTCATTAATAAATGTGTCTGTTAATTTGAACTAAGCAAGCTGCTAAATCGTTCACTTTATATCTTGCCTACATCTTGTCTAGGCTACTGTAAACTATCTGAATTTACATGTAGGCCTATCAGGGGCTATAGGCTACCTCTAGCTACCAGTCAATCTCGAAAATGGGCCATTTATAACGGTTTGTAGGCTTAACATCTGAGACATGGCAGCACAATTGCCAGAAAATAGACTAACATTAGTTTTTTATGTTCATCCAGGTGTTTCTTGCTCAGAGATTGAGATCCTCAGTCCAACTTTCATCACTCAAACTTTACATTTATAAACCTGGTTTGAGCCCTGAATGCTGATTGGCTGAAAGCCTTGGTATACCTATTACTGTTCTAATTACAGTGGTAACCAGTTTATAATAGCAATAAGGCCCCTGGGGATGTGTGGTATATGGCCAATATACCATGACTAACGGCTGAATCCAGGCACTCCACATTGCACGTGAGTAAAAAACAGCCCTCAGCCGTGGTATATTGGCCATATACCATACCCCTTGTGCCTTATAACGTTATGGGGAAAGTTTTTATTGTATAGATATGGCAACTCCCCTCTTGCTGTTTTGGGGCTAGTTTTATGCCTTTTATGTGGGTTTTGAGTTTTCATTGGGCTAGAAAATGTGCCTTGATCTGGCAACCCTGGGCGCATGCTATCCTCGATTTATCTCAGGGCAGAACAGTGGCGCTAGCTATATCGTTTCAAGCTCTACTCCTCCGGTAAGAACGTCATAGATGTTTATTCCAATTTTACGGTTAATTAGTCAACGTTACAACACGTGCTTAGGTGTTAGCTCCCTCGAGTCGCTGTATTATGAAGTCAACATTTGTTTATCTCCTTTTCTGGTGGTGGGGGTGTTATTTTAGCCCTTTTTTGAAATGGTTCATTTACCCCCTCAGGTTTGTATTAGCGTTGTAAAAAATACTTATACTGAGAATAAATATTCGTTTTTTTGGTCTGTCAGCTATTTTATTGACACAAACCACTGACTCAAACAGGTCAGGTGGTAGATATGTAGCTAACAGTATAGCCGAAGTGGGAACGCCAAGCAGATGCGTCACATTTATACATCCAGTAAAGATCTGTCTCATTGTTTTATCTGTGGTATAGCACCCCCCACTTCTCTTCAGAAAATGGGCGTGACTTCACATCGTTTTCAGATTTTAAGAAAATGGCGGAAAATATGCTGATGAAATCCGACGAGAGCGGATACAAATTCAATGCTTAAACAAACTAATTATGACAAATGTTAAGAACATGTTGTGCAATGTAATGACTTTTCATATAGGTTACGTTACACGTTATGTTGGCTGACAATTTGTTAGCTACACTATCCTTACGAACTGATTAGCATTACATCAGTATGTACCGGTGTTTAGCTCGTTACCTAACGTTAGTTGACTACTAATACATCGAACTTGCCAGGCAGTATATTAACTATAATGTAACTGCCCAACGTTTATTGACTTGATTATTCACGTCATTCTTAGCTAAGTGGTGTAGTCGAGGTACGTTCTCAAAGGACATAGTTAATTCTGGCTATCTACTCCGATTTCAGAGCACTCTCCTCTGAGTGCCAGAGCGCAGAATGACTGATGCATTTACGAGGGCGAGTAAAATGGTCAGAGTGGGGTGTTCTCTCAATTGTGTCTGGAAATAGCTAGCAAGCTAGCCAACATTAGCTAGTTAGCTTGGGTGCTTTTATTTTATTTCACCTTTATTTAACCAGGTCGGCCAGTTGAGAACAAGTTCTAATTTACAACTGCGACCTGGCCAAGTTAAAGCAAAGCAGTGCGACAAAACGACAACACAGAGTTACACATGGAATAAACAAACATAGTAAATAACAATAGAAAATCTGTATAGAGTGCGTGCAAATGATGTAAGGCAATAAATAGGCCATAGTGGCAAAATAATTACAATTTAGCAATTTGGAGTGATAATGTGTGGATGAGGATATGCAAGTAGGAATACTGGTGTGCAAAAGAGCAGAAAAAAACAACAAATATGGGGATGAGGTAGGCAGTTGGTTGGGCTATTTACAGCTGCAGCGATGGTAAACTGCTGACAGCTGATGCTTGAAGTTTAGTGAGGGAGATATAAGTCTCCAACTTCAGTGATTTTTGCAATTCGTTCCAGTCATTGGCAGCAGAGAACTGGAAGGAAAGGCGGCCAAAGAAGGTGTTGGCTTTGGGGATGACCAGTGAAATATATCTGCTGGAGCGCGTGCTACGAGTGGGTGCTGCTATGGTGAACAGTGAGCTGAGATAAGGCGGGACTTTACCTAGCAGAGACTTGTAGATAACCTGTAGCCAGTGGGTTTGGCGACGAGTATGAAGCGAGGGCCAGCCAACGAGAGCGTACATGTCGCAATGGTGTGTAGTGTATGGGGCTTTGGTGACAAAGCGGATGGCACTGTGATAGACTGCATCCAGTTTGTTGAGTAGAGTGTTGGAGGCTATTTTATAGATGACATCACCGAAGTCGAGGATCGGTAGGATGGTCAGTTTTACGAGGGTATGTTTGGCAGGATGCTCTGTTGCGATACAGGAAGCCGATTCTAGAATTCATTTTGGATTGGAGATGCTTGATATGGGTCTGGAAGGAGAGTTTACAGTCTAACCAGACACCCAGGTATTTGTAGTTGTCCACGTATTCTAAGTCAGAGCCGTCCAGAGTAGTGATGCTGGACGGGCGAGCAAGTGCGGGCAGTGATTGATTGAATAGCATGCATTTAGTTTTACTTGCAGTTGTACTCCACGGAAGGAGAGTTGTATGGCATTGAAGCTCATCTGGAGGTTAGTTAACATTAACAGTGTCCAAAGAGGTGCCCGAAGTAGACAGAATGGTGTCGTCTGCGTAGAGGTGGATCAGAGAATCACCAGCAGCAAGAGCAACATCATTGATGTATACAGAAAAGAGAGTCGGCCTGTGAATTGAACCCTGTGGCACACCCATAGAGACTGCCAGAGGTCCGGACAACAGGCCCTCCGATTTGACACACTGAACTCTATCAGAGAAGTAGTTGGTAAACCAGGCTAGGCAATCATTTGAGAAACCAAGGCTGTCGAGTCTGCCAATAAGAATGTTGTGATTGACAGAGTCAAAAGCCTTGGCCAGGTCGATGAATACGGCTGCACAGTAATGTCTCTTATCGATGGCGGTTATGATGTCGTTTAGGACCTTGAGCGTGGCTGAGGTGCACCCTTGGCCAGCTCTGAAACCAGATTGCATAGCAGAGAAGGTACGGTGGGATTCGAAATGGTCGGTAATCTGTTTGTTAACTTGGCTTTCGAAGACCTTAGAAAGACAGGGTAGGATAGATATAGGTCTGTAGCAGTTTGGGTCTAGAGTGTCACCCCCTTTGAAGAGGGGGATGACCGCAGCAGCTTTCCAATCTTTGGGAATCTCAGAATACGAAAGAGAGGTTGGAAAGGCTAGTAATAGGGGTTGCAACAATTTCGGCAGATAATTTTAGAAAGAGAGAGTCCAGATTGTCTAGCCCGGCTGATTTGTATGGGTCCAGATTATGCAGCTCTTTCAGAACAGCTATCTGGATTTGGGTGAAGGAGAAATGGTGGGGGCTTTGGCGGGTTGCTGCGGAGGGTGCCTGGGTAGGGGTAGCCAGGTGGAAAGCATGGCCAGCCGTAGAGAAATGCTTATTGAAATTCTCAATTATAGTGGATTTATCAGTGGTAACAGTTTCCTAGCCTCAGTGCAGTGGGCAGCTGGGAGGAGGTGCTCTTATTCTCCATGGACTTTACAGTGTCCCAGAACTTTATTGAGTTAGTACTACAGGATGCAAATTTCTGTTTGATAAAGCTAGCCTTAGCTTTTCTAACTGCCTGTGTATATTTGTTCCTAACTTCCCTTAACATTTGCATATCACGGGGGCTATTTGATGCTAATGCAGAACGCCACAGGATGTTTTTGTGCTGATAAAGGGCAGACAGTTCAGGAGTGAACCAAGGACTATATCTATTCCTAGTTCTAAAATCTTTGAGTGGGGCATGCTTATTTAAGATGGTGAGGAAGGCACTTTTAAAGAATAGCCAGGCATCACCTACTGATCGGATGAGGTCAATGTCATTCCAGGATACCCCGGCCAGGTTGATTTGAAAGGCCTGCTCGCAGAAGTGTTTTAGGGAGCGTTTGACAGTGATGAGGGGTGGTCGTTTGGTCGCAGACTCATTACGGATGCAGGCAATGAGGCAGTGATCGCTGAGATCTTGATTGAAAACAGCAGAGGTGTATTTGGAGGGCGAGTTAGTTGGGATGACATCTATGAGGGTGCCTGTGTTTACTGATTTGGGGTTGTACCTGCTAGGTTCATTGATAATTTGTGTGAGATTGAAGGCATCAAGCTTGGATTGTAGGATGGCCGGGGTGTTAAGCATGTCCCAGTTTAGGTCACCTAGTAGCACAAGCTCAGAAGATAGATGGGTGGCAATCAATTCACATATGGTATCGAGGGCACAGCTGGGGGCAGAGGGAGGTCTATAGCAAGAAGCAACAGTGAGAGACTTTTTTTGAATTTTTAGAAGTAGAAGCTCGAATTGTTTGGGTACAGACTTGGATAGTAATACAGAACTCTGCAGGCTATCTTTGCAGTAGATTGCAACACTTCCCCCTTTGGCAGGTCTATCTTGGCGAAAAATGTTATAGTTAGCGATGGAGATTTCAGGGTTTTTGGTGGTTTTCTTAAGCCAGGATTCAGACACTGCTAAGATATCTGGGTTGGCAGAGTTTGCTTAAGCAGTGAGTAAAACAAACTTAGGGAGTAGGCTTCTAATGTTAACGTGCATGAAACCAAGGCTTTTAACGTTACAGAAGTCAACAAATGAGAGCACCTGGGGAGTGGGAGTGGAGCTAGGCACTGCAGGACCTGGATTAATCTCCACACCACCAGAGGAGAAGTAGGATAAGGGTGATATGAACTGGCCGTCTAGCATGTTCGGAACAGAGAGTAAAAGGACCAGGTTTCTGGACACGATAGCATAGATTCAAGGCATAGTGTACAGACAAAGGTAAGGTAGGATGTGAGTACATTGGAGGTAAACCTAGGCATTGAGTAATGCTGAGAGAGATATAGTCTCTAGAGAAGTTTAAACCAGGTGATGTCATCACATATGTAGGAGGTGGAACAACACGGTTGGTTAAGGCATATTGAGCAGGGCTAGAGGCTCTACCGTGAAATAAGACAGTAAACACTAACCAGGACAGTAATGGACGAGGCATATTGACATTAGAGAGAGGCATTCGTAGCCAAGTGAACATATGGGTCCAGTGAGTGGTTGGGCTGACTGGGGGACACAGCGATTCAGACAGTTAGCAGGCCGATGCTAACAAGCTAACAGTTAGTTGGCCAGGGCTAAACAAGCTAGCAGTTAGTAGACCGGGGCAAGCTAGCAGTTAGTAGACCGGGTTAGCAAGCAAGCAGTTAGCAGACCGGCCAGGCAAGCTAGCAGTTAGCAAACCGGGGCAGGCAAGCTAGCAGTTAGTAGACTGGGCAGGCAAGCTAGCAGTTAGCAGACCGGGTTAGCAAGCAAGCAGTTAGCAGGGGCTAGCAAGTTAGCCTTTGGGGGATGTCGCAATGGGGGTAAGTCTGTTTTTGCCTCTTCGTGCGGTGACGTCGATAGACCAGTCGTGGAATTAGTAGGGTTCCAAGTAGCTCTAGGTAGCTAGCAGGCCTAGCTGGTTAGCAGAATGGGCCTTCAGCGGGCGTCGCGCCTGAGGGGCCTGGTGGAGTCCTCAGGCAGATTATGTTGGTATTCCAGTCGTAGAGGATCGGCGGGGTTCCGTGCCCCTTACCGGCAGTAGAAGGGGTCCAGATATTGTACCCCAGGAGTAGGCTTCGGTGGTAGCACAGGAGCCCTGGCCGGGCTAGCTTCAGGTTAATTGGTGCTTGCCCCGGGATGGAAACGCTAGCCAAGAGTAGTCACCCGGGATTGCGGTTAGCTAGTAGCGAAGATCCAGATGAAAATGTTCAGTTTGCGGTAGGAATCCGGGGATATGGGGGGGATAAAATAAATAAATAAATAATAGGTCCGTTATGCTCTGGTTAGAGTCACGTTGTTCGAACTGGCGAGAGCTTTCTGAGCTAGTTAGTTGGGTAGCTGATGACCGCTAGCAATGGTTTGCTGACTGATAGCTGGTAGTTTGCTGGCTAGCTTCACTTCAGGGATTCCAGATCCGAAGAAAATATAAATACTTTTGGGAGAAAAACAACAACAACAAAAAACAGGTGAGGCAGGTTGCAGGAGAGTATTTAGAAGTTGAGGTTTTGTAAAATATTTTTAAAAGATATGCGAAGAAAAAGATGTAAACGATATATACAAGGAACACGACAGGACAAAGACGTCTGACTGCTACACCATCTTGGATCAAAGTAACGGAATTACATTTGCTTCCCTACAGGCCTGAGGGCACACACTTTCTAGTAGGCTTTGATGGAACATAGGGCAAATAGGAGTGGCAATATCATCTGCTATTATCGTCCAAGTCGGAGGATTTTCCATCCAAGTTGTCAGACCCCGTGGCTTGTCATTGTTTGTTGATAGACAACAATCATTTTTTTCAATTATTTCACTCACTTTATGAAATTCAAAATTACAATGCTTTGTCTTTCATTGTTTGGTCAGTTATACTTGGGATGTGTAGTAGAGGTCGACCGATTATGATTTTTCAATACCGATACCGATTATTGGAGGACAAAAAAAGCCGATAGCGATTAATTGGCCGATTTAAAAAAATCTATATATATATATATATTCTTAATGTATTTGTAATAATGACAATTACAACAATACTGAATGAACACTTATTTTAACTTAATATAATACATCAATAAAATCAATTTAGCCTCAAATAAATAATGAAACATGTTTCAAATAATGCAAAAATAAAGTGTTGTAGAAGAAAGTAAAAGTGCAATATGTGCCATGAAAGAAAGCTAACGTTTAAGTTCCTTGCTCAGAACATGAGAACATATGAAAGCTGGTGGTTCCTTTTAACATGAGTCTTCAATATTCCCAGGTAAGAAGTTTTAGGTTGTAGTTATTATAGAAATTATAGGACTATTTCTCTCTATACCATTTGTATTCCATGTACCTTTGGCTATTGGATGTTCTTATAGGCACTTTAGTATTGCCAGTGTAACAGTATAGCTTCCGATCCTCTCCTCGCTCCTCCCTAGGTTCGAACCAGGAACACAACGACAACAGCTACACTCGAAGCAGCTTTACCCATGCAGAGCAAGGGGAACAACCACTCCAAGTCTCAGAGCGAGTGACTTTTGAAACGCTATTAGCGCGCACCCTGCTAACTAGCTAGCCATTTCACATCGGTTACACAAGCCTAATCTCGGGAGTTGATAGGCTTGATGTCATAAATAGCGCAATGCTTGACGCACAACGAAGAGCTGCTGGCAAAACGCACAAAGGTGCTGTTTGAATGCTTATGAGCCTGCTGGTGCCAACCACCGCTAAGTCAGACTACTCTATCAAATCATAGACTTAATTATAACATAATAACACACAGAAATACGAGCCTTAGGTCATTAATATGGTCGAATCCGGAAACTATCATCTCAAAAACAAGACGTTTATTCTTTCAGTGAAATACGGAAATGTTCCGTATTTTATCTAAGGGGTGGCACCCATTAGTCTAAATATTCCTGTTACATTGCACAACCTTCAATGTTATGTCATAATTACGTAAAATTCTGGCAAATTAGGCGGCCCAAGCTGTTGCATATACCCTGAAGGGACACAATTTCACCTGGTTAATATTGCCTGCTAACCTGGATTTCAGCTAGCTAAATATGCAGGTTTAAAAATATACACTTCTGTGTATTGATTTTAAGAAAGGCATTGATGTTCATGGTTAGGTACACACTGGAGCAACGATACGCACCCCATCGATTATATGCAACGCAGGACACGCTAGATAAACTACTTATATCATCAACCATGTGTAGTTAACTAGGGATTATTATTCATTGTTTTTTATAAGATAAATTTAATGCTAGCTAGCAACTTACCGAGCTGACAAGGTGAAAATCTGTCGTTCTGACCCTGAACGAGGCAGTTAACCCACCGTTCCTAGGCCGTCATTGAAAATAAGAATGTGTTCTTAACTGACTTGCCTAGTTAAATAAATATTAAATAAAAGGTGTAAAAATAAAAAAAATAATTAAAAAAAATCGGCCAAATCGGTGTCCAAAAATACCGATTTCCGATTGTTATGAAAACTTGAAATCAGCCCTAATTAATCAACCATTCAGATTAATCGGTCGACCTCTAATGTGTAGTGTCAGCATTTGTTGCTGGAATGTCATGCCTAAGTTTGCTAATCTTGCCAGTGAAACAATCATTAAAGTAATTGCCAATATTAGTGCGTTTTTTTGATGAATGAGCTATCTGATTCAATGAATGATGTAACCAAGTTTGCCTTTTCCCCCAAAATTTCATTTAAGGTGCTCCAAAGCTTTCATAGTGCAGTTTCTTCTTTTTATTCAGTTTACTCGCATGATTTCTCAATTTGCAGTGCGTTTGCCAATCGGTTGTGCAGCCATACTTATTAGCCATTCCTTTTGCCTCATTCCTCTCAATCATACAATTTTTCAATTCCTCATCAATCCACAGGGATTAACAGTTTTTACAGTTATTTTCCTAATGGGTGCATGCTTATTATTAACTGGAATAAGCAATTTCATAAATGTTTCGAGTGCAGCATCTGGTTGCTCCTCATTACACCATAGACCAACAAATATTATTTACATCAACAACATAGGAATCACTACAAAACTTATTGTATGACCTCTTATATACTATATTAGGCCCAGACTTTGGAACTTTGGTTTTCCTAGATATGGCTACTATATTGTGATCACTACATCTGATTGATTTGGATACTGCTTTAAAGCATATTTCTGCAGTATTTGTAAAGATGTGATCAATGCATGTTGATGATTTTATTCCTGTGCTGTTTGCAACTACCCTGGTAGGTTGACTGAACCTGAACCAGGTTGCAGGCACTAGTTACAGTTTGAAACTTTCTCTTGAGTGGGCAGCCTGATGAAAGCCAGTCACTATTTAAATCACCCAGAGTATATACCTCTCTGTTGACCTCACATACAGTGCATTCGGAAAGTATTCAGACCCCTTGACTTTTTCCACATTTGGTTACGTTACAGCCTTATTCTACAATGGATTTAATACATGTGTTGCCTCATCAATCTACACACAATACCCAATAATGACAAAGCGAAATCAGGTTTTTAGAAAATTGTGAAAATATCTTAGAAAACAAAATAGAAATACCTTATTTACATTCAGAACCAGTCAAAAGTTTGGACACACCTAGTCATTCCAGGGTTTTTCTATATTTGGACTATTTTCTACATTATAGAATAACAGTGATGACATCAAAACTATGAAATAAAACATATGGAATCATCAAGAGTTTTGGTTCCATCCGCCGTGTCTTTGTGAGACACAGAGTAGGTGAACGGATGATCTCTGCATGTGCGGTTCCCACTGTGAAGTAGTGAAGTATGGAGGAGGAGGTGTGATGGTGCTTTGCTGTTTTGATGTCTTCACTATTATTCTACAATGTAGAAAATAGTAAAAATAAAGAAAAACCCTTGAATAAGTAGGTGTGTCCAAACTTTTGACAACTTGTTTGGAGTCCACCGTTGGTAAATTCAATTAATTGGAAAAGATTTGCAAAGGCACACACCTGTCTATAAAAGGTCCAACAGTTGACTGTGCATGTCAGAGCAGAAACCAAGACATGAGGTCGAAGGAATTGTACGTAGAGCGCCGAGACAGGATTGTGTCGAGGCACAGATCTGAGGAAGGGTACCAAAACATTTCTGCAGCATCGAAGTACCGCAAGAACACAGTGGCCTCCATCATTCTTAAATGGAAGACGTTTGGAACCACAAAGACTTCCTAGAGCAATCGGGGGAGACAGGCCTTGGTCAGGGAGGTGACCAAGAATCCGATGGTCACTCTGACAGAGCTCCAGAGTTCCTCTTCCAGAAGGACACCCATCTCTGCCGCACTCCACCAATTAGGCCTTTATGGTAGAGTGGCCAGATGGAAGCCACTCCTCAGTAAAAAGCACATGACAGCCCACTTGGTGGCACTTAAAGGACTCTCAGACCTTGAGAAACAAGGTTTTCTGATCTGATGAAACTCAGATTGAACTCTGGCTTGAATAGGAAACCTGGCACCATCCCTATATTGAAGCATGGTGGTGGCAGCATCGTGCTGTGGGGATGTTTTTCAGCGGCAGGGACTGGGTGACTAGACAGGATCGAGGGGAATTGGAACAGAGCAAAGTACAGAGAGATCTTTGATGAAAACCTGCTCCAGAGCGCTCAGGACCTCACTGGGGCGAAGGTTCACCCTCCAACAGGATAACGACCCTAAGCACACAGCCAAGACAACACAGAAGTGGCTTTGGGTCAAGTCTCTGAATGTCCTTGAGTGGCCAGCCAGAGCCTGGACTTGAACCCGATCGAACATCTCTGGAGAGACCTGAAAATAGCTGTGCAGCGACGCTCCCCATCCAACCTGACAGAGCTTGAGAGGATCTGCAGAGAAGAATGGGCGAAACTCCCCAAATACAGGTGTGTCAAGCTTGTAGCGTCATACCCAAGGGTATGAAAGGGTCTGAATACTTATGTAAATGTAATTTTGAAGTTTTATTTTTAATATATTTGCAAAAACCTGTTTGTGCTTTGTCATTATGGGGTATTGTGTATAGATTGATGAGTGGAGAAAACAATTTAATCAGTTTTAGAGTAAGGCTGTAACGTAACAGTATGTGGAAAAAGTCAAGGTTTCTGAATACTTTCCGATGCACTGTATATGTGATCGTATACAAATGTAAGCAAGGTGTAAAATTATTGTTTTAGTCAAATATTATATCTGTTTGGGCTGATTGCAGTCAATTTGCAGTCTACAAATTATTTGTAATTATGATCTGGCACCCTGACTATCCGCCAGAAATTACATTATGGTTCAATTTTCTGGCAACAGCTCTGATGGACATTCCTGCAGTCTACATGCCAATTGCACACTCCCTCAAAACTTGAGACATCTGTGGCATTGTGTTGTGTGATGATAAAACTGCACATTTTAAAGTGGCCTTTTAATGTCCTCCAACACAAGATGCACCTGTGTAATGATCATGCTGTTTAATCAGCTTCTTGATCTGCTACACCTGTCTGGTGGATGGATTAGTTTGGCATAGGAGAAATGCTCACTAACAGGGATGTAAAAAAAATTGTGTACAGAATTTGAGCGATATAAGATTTTTGTGCGTATGGAAAATTTCAGGGATTTTTTTATTTCAGCTCATGAAACATGGGACATACACTTTACATGTTGTGTACATATTTTGTTCAGTACATGACTAGGATTGTGCCTTTTGGCTTCTGGACAATGAAAGAAAGTTGATATGAAAACCAATAGAACAGGAGAGAAATGCATGATTTCAAATGGCATATGAGGAAGTTTATATGAAATCATTGCCTCCATGTTTCTATGGTCAGATTTTGCCTAGGCTACATTGAAGCAATGTAAGACATGCCTCATAAGTAAAACGTTCAGGTTTCATCAGTTAAGTATATGTTTCCAAAATGCATACTGTCTCCAGCTCACATTGCAAAGTGGTTGGTGACATGCTGGTAGCCTACCGTTGCCTCTGCATGGCAAATGGGAATAATACAAATAGTAGCTCTTTTTAATCGTGGCCATCAAAACTGTTTTAAAATGCTATCGTATTGTTGCACTATTATAAAAGCACATATTTCACTCCAGCAACAATGAGCTGGTGAGCTGCAGCTCAAGCGCTGTCTGACAAGTGGTATTCCGCAAAAAATAGATACACATGCCCCAATTTAATTCCACAATATTTAGCAAATTGACCAATAAGCATGACTGTCAAATGTATTTACGATTATCATATTTGTCCATCAATTAATAAAAAGAATTATTTTGCAAAGGGATTTTTTTTTTCTTTTTTCGGTCGGAAACCCTGAGCAGAGCTCACTTATGATTACTTTGTAATCAACCTGCTCGCCTAAACAGTGGTTGGCTATATTCCTATTTCTTCACATACGCACAGCTTGTACCTGAGATACTTCCATTCAACATTATTACCATGTACTAGGCTTATGATGGGTTTCTCCTGACCTATGCTGTGTTTTGTGTAGGTGCAGATGGTAGCAGCCTAAACGATGGATGGGGAACACCAGGAAGATAATCCTTTACACGAGAAAGGAAATCCTCTACACAATGAAGAGAAGACTTCAAGTGATGTGGAGAAGACTTTATATGACATGGAGAGAGCTTTATGTGACATAAAAAATAGTGCTGAAGAGAGCAGTTCAAGTGATGATAACAGTTCAGGTGATGAGGTAGAAGAACAAAGACTGGATTCAAACCTCCCAAGTGGTTCAGATCCTCTTCCATCTAATGCAGAAAGCCCCTGCGATAATAGTGAATCTGAGCCGTCCCCCCAAAAAGCAGCACAAGCTAAAAAAACTCGCCTCAAGAAGTTTGCGCCACGGAAAGGCACAAGGTCAAGCCTACGTTCCAGCACAAAATTGACAGTCAGTGCATGTGATACGACAGATGGTAAAAGAAAATTGGACAAAAAGCACTTCTGCCTTTATTGCAATGAACCACACCACAACATTGCAAGACATTTAGAAAGGATGCATGCAGAAGAAGCAGCTGTTGGTCATGCTATCAGCTTCCCAAAACTCTCCAAAATCAGGTCTCTGTTGCTTGACCAACTCCGTAACAAAGGCAACTATCAACACAACTTTGAAGTTCTTCAAAGTGGAGATGGGGAAATTGTGAGAAAGTGTAGACCATCTAACGATGGCGTTTCTGTGCGTGACTGCCTGCCCTGCCAACACTGCTTAGCTTTTTTCTCCAAAATTGATTTATGGAAGCATGAGAGCTCATGTAATGCCAGAAAAGGACAAGATGAAACGACAGGAGGAAAAAGAGTGAGGGTCCAGGCTGCGTCCTCTCAACTTGCTCCATTGTCTGTCTATTCTACTGGAGGATGTGAAGAAATAATACACAATATGAATCAAGATGACATCTCATGCCACATCAAAAATGATCCCCTCATATGTAAATATGGCAATGCACTATCTGGAAAGCATGGTCATGCCAAGTCACAGTTTACTTACATTGGTTCAAAAATGAGGGAATTGGCTAGATTTGTACTTGCTGTAAATGAGATGGACTGTGGTGTTCAATATCTGCATGAAGTATGTGTACCATCCAAATTCAAATTGGCCGTTCATGCTGCCAGGAAAATGAGTGGTCATGACCCTGCCTCCGACAGGTACAAGACCCCATCTCTTGCTTTAAAGATAGGCTATTCCTTGAAAAGAGCTACCGAAATAGCTTTTGGGGAGAGTCGTATGACAGAGGACCGTGAGGCAGAGGAACAAGCCAAAAGGTTCATTGAACTTCTTGAAAACGATTGGAATAACTCTTTTTCCGGTCTATCCCTCAGCGCTGTCCCTCAGTGTGATGAAGTTGATGTGTCTTCACTAACTGAGGATTTGATCAAACTTCAGAAGTTTCTCAAGGTTGCAGAGGACACAGCGAAGAAAGAATTGCTGGAGAACCCCACCAACACTGTCTGGAAAAAGCTCAATGAAACTCTTCTTGCAGAAATAGCTCTCTTCAACAGAAAAAGGACAGGGGAGGTTGCAAAAATGCTGTTGGAAACGTACACAAACAGGAAGAAAGCTCCAGCTAGTGCAGACATTTTCAATAACCTCTCAAGGCTGGAGCAGGAGCTTGGAGACAACAAATTAACCAGGTTGGAAATAGAAGGCAAAAATGGTAGGAAAATGCCAGTCCTACTAACGGAGAGGATGATCTCATCTCTTGAGATCCTTATTGCAAACAGAGACAAAGTTGGTGTGTCAAAGGACAACCCTTATGTCTTTGCACGTAGCCTGGATGCAGCAACCTACATCAGAGGGTTTGACTGTCTGAGGAAGTGTGCACATGAGTGTGATGCAAAGAATCCTGAAAGTCTGATCCATGCGACAATGAGGAAAGAGGTTGCTATCCATTGCCAACTACTAAACTTGAATGAAAGTGAATTGGATCAGGTGGCAAAGTTATTGGGACATGACACCCAGGTCCATAAAGAGTACTACAGGCTCTCTGAAAATGCAGCACATCTAGCAGAAATCAGCAAACTGCTGCTTGCAATGGATCAGGTTCCAGTGGTAATTCCAGGGCCATCTGAGGAAAGGGTTGTTTATCCTACATATGGTGAGTATTAGTTGCTTTACAGGGTATTTGGAGAAAGATGTCCATTGTGTTTTAAGGGGTTAAATGATAAATTCAGTGGAAAAATCTGTTGTTTTTGTGCCAATTACATGTTCATGAGACCTACATTTTTGAGAAGCTGGCAACTTACTACTCTATAGTGTTTGCTCTGTTCCTCTTCACAATATATGATAATGGCACATGTTCATGAATCCTTTTCATCTGTTTCTATTCATTTCATAGGGACATCTTCTGCAGGGACATACCCAGCTGGGACAGATACTGGAAGGACATATCCTACCGAGACATGTCCTACTGGGTCATCATATCCTACAGAGACATATTCAGCGAAGTCATATACTGTGGAGGCACAGCCTTCAAGGTCATATCATGCTGGGACATATCCTGAGAAGTCATATCCTTCAGGATCACATTCTGCGAGGTCATATTCTGTGGGGACAGATTCTGCGAGAGCATATCCTACCGTGACACATCCTGCAGGGACCGATCCAGCAGGTTCATATGTTGCAGGGACAAATACTGCAGGGACTTATCATGCAAGACTATATCCTGCAAGTCCTTATGGCCTTTCATCTCCTGCAACATCATATGCTTCGGGTACTAATCCTGCAAGGTCATATCCTGCACAAACACTTCCAGCGCGTACAGTTATTACGCCAACACTTCATGCACAGACACTTCCAACGCAGAAACTTCCTGTCAGGACAGTTCCTGTGAGGACAAGTCCTGTGAGGCCGTGGAGTGATGCGGCTAAGGCTGCGGTAAAGCGTCAGTTGGGACACTTCATCTCAACGATGAAGGTTCCAGGTAAACGGGACTGTGAAGTATGCCTCCACAATGAACCAGCTGTACGAGACAGGACTTGGAGAGACATCAAAAACTATGTGCACAACACAGTAAAATCTATTAAAAGGAAGAAGGGCCTTACAGGAGTGGACCCCAGAAAATGGACAAAGAAAGAATCAGCAAAGATTGCTAAGGAAGAGGTTGGTGGAACAAGGACTGTACCTGTACAGGGTGAAGACGAGAGACTAGAGGCAGGTCCTGTTGCTGTGACAACACAAAGGAAGCAGAAGATATGGAGTGATGAGGCTCAGGCTGCGGTCAGGCGGCAGCTAGGAGACTTCACTAAACTGATGAAGATTCCAGGTAAAACGGAATGTGATGCATGTATTGCAGCTGAACCAGTTCTACAAGGCAGGACTTGGAAAGATGTAAAAAACTATGTGCATAACACATTAATGACAATGTGCAGGAGACATATTTCAGGCAAACAAAACATGGACCATGAAAAACAAAGTCCAGGGACACAGAAACCAGGGATGCAACAGAAACCAAAGGTGCCGTTGGGACTTCCAGAAGATCTTCCTGTTTATCTGTACTTATGATTTCTTTGAACTAGTTTCAACACTTTTGATGTAATCTGACCATCTTTGCTCTCTCTGATCTGACATTGTAAAGCAATAATTATGTAGCATTTTTATAATGTCACAACCTACCTTTTTCTACCTATGTATCCGTTAGGCCTGGGAATTGCTAGGGACCTAACAATATGATTTTATCACAATACTTTGGTGCCAATACTATATATATATATATATATATATATGTGTATATATATTGCGATTCTAACGATTCTATAAGGACTGCGATTCGATACTTTGATTTTATTGCGATTTGATGTTTCAAACCTATTGCTCACCATGTCTGCTGCAGAGGGACAGGAGAGAGACATGAGAAAACGAGTTTTGTTCAGTCATGGAAGTAAGTGCTGAAAACATGTTGGCTCCCCATCTAAAAAGAAGTTGGTGAACAAGGTAGAGAATAAAAAATACTGGACCTTTTGGCGCAGGTACAGCCAACTAGCGCTAGCTAACTTTAACTTCCTAGCAAAATAAATTGAGAATCAATACTTGGAGTCATAGAAATTATAAAATATAATTGAAAATAATATTGCGTTACTCTAATGTATTGAGAGAAACAAATCCACTAGTGGGCCTATCTGTAGCATCTAGGCTACATAGTGAAATATTATGCATGAGCACTAAATATATGTTCAACATTAATAGATTACATGTACCAATTACAGTGAATAGTTTTTAAAAACTTTGTAGATGAAAGTTGTGCAAACCTAGACCGTTAAACCGTTAAAACGACCTTTTAGATCACACTAATGGTATACTTCACCAAATGGATCTGGATCCAGATGTACAAAATGTTTTGTGTATTCTTGCCTGTACCATTGTATGTGTAGCTAATGTATATGTGTAGGTTAGGTTTTGAGTTTAACAACTGACTAGCAAACTTGTGAATTTAGCGGGTTATTCCATTTGAAATTTGTGTGACTTTTAATGGATTATAAATACATGGCATCACAGGAAGTTGGTGGCATCTTAATTGGGGAGGTCGGGCTCGTCGTAACGGCTGAAGTGGAATCAGTGAAATGGTATCAAATACATCAAACATATGGTTTCCATGTGTTGGCCATTCCATTCACTCCGTTCCGACTATTATTATGAGCCGTCTTCCCCTCAGCAGCCTCCAATGCATGGCCTACATGCATACACTATCTACATCCATGCATTTTGAAGCATGGTTGAATTTATTATCATGGATATTTTACTTATGTTATTAACGATAGCTAGTATTCCTAGCTACTGGTGTATCAGTAGTTGTTTTTATATGTTTTTCAAAAATACTGTTTTTATCATTCCTTTCAATCAATGCTAGTTTTTGTGGATATTTGCATTTAGAGCTGACATTCATTTTCATTACTAAGCCAGATTCCCACAGCTCCATGACCCAGTGAGCCATCTCAGTCCTGGTGAGTTGCTTTAGTCAAAAGGTGCTGTAGATTAGGCTTGCCAAGTGGGCAGAGTGCGCGCTTTAGGACCATTGGAAGGTTCTGAAAGGGAAAAATCTGTCCACCTATTGCACCGGGCAAAGTCAGTGACACTTTCAGATCATAGCAAAGGGCCCACTTATGGCTGCATTTCTGATTTTCCACCCTTCTCCCAAATTGACTGGGAGTATTTTTTTTTAAAGAAGAAGATATATTTCACCTTTATTTAACCAGGTAGGCCAGTTGAGAACAATTTCTCATTTACAACTGCGACCTGGCCAAGATAAAGCAAGGCAGTGCGACAAAAACAACAGCAGAGTTACACATGGGATAAACAAATGTACAGTCAATAACACAATAGAAAAACTATATACAGTGTGTGCAAATGTAGTAAGATTAGGGAGGTAAGGCAATAATTAGGCCATAGTAGCGAAATAATTTAAATTTAGCATTAACACTGGAGTGATCGATGTGCAGATGATGATGTGCAAGTAGAGATACTGGGGTGCAAAAGAGCAAACAAATAACAATATGGGGATGAGGTAGTTGGGTGGGCTATTTACAGATGGACTGTGTACAGGTGCATGCTTATAGTTAGTGAGGGATATATAAGTCTCCAGCTTCAGTGACTTTTGCAGTTCATTCCAGTCATTGGCAGTATTCAAGTAAACTCTTTGAAAGAAGTGTGGAGAATCTCGAAGCAGCGTGAGTTATGGCTGATGGGTTTGGCTTCAAACCAATGTCTACTTCTCACTTACACTAAGTGTAAAAAACATTAGGAACACCTTCCTAATATTGAGTTGCACCCCCTTTTGCCCTCAGAACAGCCTCAATTCGTCGGGGCATGGACTCTACAAGGTGTCAATTGTTTCACAGGGATGCTAGCCCATGTTGTCTCCAATGCTTCCCACAGTTGTGTCAAGTTGGCTGGATGTCCTTTGGGTGGTGGACAATTTGTGAAAAACCCAGCAGTCTTGCAGTTCTTGAAACACTTAAAACGGTGCGCCTGGTACCTACTACCATACTCTGTTCAAAGGCACAAATCCTTTGTCTTGCCCATTCACCCTCTGAATGGCACACATGCATAATCCATGTCTCCAATTGTCTCCAGGCTTAAAAATCCTTTTAACTGGTCTCCTCCCCTTCCTCTACACTGATTGAAGTGGATTTAACAAGTGACTTTGCATTTATTGATTAACAGCTTGAATACCACCATATAGCTATCTATCTACAGTAGCCTAGATTTGTTTGCATACATTTCTTAT
This sequence comes from Oncorhynchus tshawytscha, assembly GCF_018296145.1. Taxonomy (NCBI): domain Eukaryota; kingdom Metazoa; phylum Chordata; class Actinopteri; order Salmoniformes; family Salmonidae; genus Oncorhynchus; species Oncorhynchus tshawytscha. The sequence goes on from NC_056431.1 coordinate 60,344,755, forward strand.
GACAACCGATCTGGTGTTAGAACTTGTACAAATGCTACAAAAACGGTAGCACATTGTTTGCTGGTAGTTATTGTAAAGAAATGAGCACGTGAGAGCTGTCTCACAACGGCAGTTTGTTAGCTTGCTAGCTACTTCCAGACACAAATGAGCGAACTCACTCTGACCATTTAACTCGCCCTAGCAGAGCTAGTTATCTAGAGCGTTAGTGACTGTAACTGTGTTGCTAGCAACAATTTAATTACGTTTTTTGCCCACCTTTACTGACAACTGTCATATTCGACGGGTTGTGCGTGTTCGTAAATTCATCAGTTATTCAACAGTTGTAACAATGAAAAAAATCGTGGGTTATTGTGCGCTCTGACACACAAGGGATAGTGCTCTGAAATCGTAAATTATCAAAATGAATTTACGAACAGACCCTCAATCAATGCATACTATATTGTGGAGGCTATCGCCCCACAATCATTTATGGTCACTAGTAACTTTTACTATAATGTTGGTTGACTTCCCATTTCAGGACGCTTTTGGTTCTCCAATCCACGTCTTTGACCAAAAGTTGCTATTGTAAATGTGATTTTGCCAATTGGAATTGGTTCCTTTGTTCTACGTGTGTAATTAGTTTCAGAGAATCACACAAAACCTATTCCTATTGTACCTGTCTTTCCTGCTAAATATGTAGATCATAAGGCTCTAGCGTTCCATGTAATTGTTTTATTGCTTGTCTAATATTAACATTTACACTTTTTATATTCATATTTATTCACTACTGTCTTAACCATATTGATTTCACAACAGCTGTTTAAGTTCAACATTAAGGCTGACTTGTATAGGGTCTGTTGTTACACACCCCACTATTTACTGTCTAAAGACATGGACATCATTAATAGTGTTTTTTCTTCATTATGTATTTCTTATTACGCTGCCTTTTGTTGCCCCCTGGTGCTCATTGTGTACTGTATATGTAAGATACTATATTTGCTTGGTTAATAAATTGTTACTTGATCTAAACTTTCAAATGTTATTTCAGTTCTGAGAATATTCATACAGCTTACTTGATGTTCCAACAGGGATTTAGAATTGTACCAATAACAATTATGGAAAACAACAGTTTTGAGATTTAAAGGGATACTTCAGGATTTTGGCAATGAGGCCTTTTATCTACTTCCCCAGAGTCAGATGAACTCGTGGATATGATTTTTATGTATCTGTTTCCAGTATGAAGGAAGTTAAGAGGTAGTTTTGTGAGCCAATGCTAACTAGCATTAGCACTATGACTGGAAGTCTATGGGTATCTAGTAGGATGCTAGCAGATACCCATAGACTTCCAGACTTCCACAACACCCTAGGTAAGTTGAAAATAAGCTAAACCTTCAAAAAAGTGATCTGTCCCTTTAATACTTTAAACAATTATACAGATGCAGTACATTTGGATTGCTGCACTTGTTTGGGGGAAAGCTTTTCATCATAATCTCGGTCTCCCTCTCCTTCCTTTCTCCTTCCAGGCTCCGGTATCTTGCTCTTACTTTTCCTTGCTAACTTCCTGAGGTGAGATCACAGCCAGTCTGTGCAGGCACTACAGTGTTCATGCCATGGTGCTGAACGACATGTTCCAGCTGCCCATCTTCCTGGTGAGTCTCACTCTATCAGGAGTACTCCTGGCCTGGACGTCTGGAGAACGGTTTATTTTTTTGTTTGTTCTACCTCATAGTTAGTTGATTCATGTCACTGATCTTTTCCTCTTTCAATTACACCCCACAGGATAGTCACTTCATCTACTCATTCAGCCCAGTGCCAGGCATCAACAAACTGTTCATTCGCCTGGCAGAGTCACCTACAACCAAGGTACACATACATACATATATACACACGCACACACACACACACACACACACACACACACACACACACACACACACAGCGTAACTCATAGCCATGGTGAGAGGGGCTCTAGTCCAAGTTACTGTAAAAGACTGACAAGTTGTTAAAAGGGCTATATAAATAACATTTGATTGATGGACTCCTCTCTCCCCAGGTGAAGCTTCTCGTCTGTGCATACCATGTTCAGCTACAGTGAGTTCAGAGTTCACAAGTTGTGTGGACCCCAAGCACAGAATGGGAGATAAAACACACACAAACACTGAGTTTACATAACGTAAACTGACTAGGTGAATCCAGGTGAAAGCTATGATCCCTCGAGGCAATTGAGACATGGATTGTGTATGTGTGGCATTCAGAGGGTGAATGGGTAAGACACAAAAATATAAGTGCTTTGAGCAGGGTCAATAACTGCAACGTTGCTGGGTTGTTCACACTCAACCGTTTCCAGTGTGTATGAAAAATGACCAGCAGCCTGGTGCATAACTGTGGGAAGCATTGGAGTCACCATGGGCCAGTATCCCTGTGAAACACTTTCGACACCTTGTGAAGTCCATGCCCCCGATGAATTGATTCTCTTCTGAAAGTAAAAGGGGTTGCAACTCAATATTAGGAAGGTGTTCCTAATGTTTTGTGCACTGTGTAGATTCATGCATAATCACAAAACATGAAGAACAGTTTGAGCCACACTCCAGGCTACCTTCAGATAAAGTTGTTGGACATTCAGCATCCACACAGAGTTTGAGACACTGTTTCTGTGGCAGAGGATTAAAGGACAAGAACAGAAACAACACATCTCAACCCTATCCAATCATGTCTATGTCTATGTGTATGATTCGTATGTGTGTGTGTAATGGGACAATAGCCTGATGTTTTGTTTGTGGAAGCTGGGTGCTCTTGATAGCATCACAGGCAGGGAGATGCCATCAACTATTACAGATTACAAAGGGTAACCCAGCTGTGAGCTGCCTAGTAATGCAAGCCTACCAGATGAGCTAAATGCCGTCTACACTCGCTTCGAGGCAAGCAACACTGAACCATGTGTGAAAACACCAGCTATTCCGTACGACTGTGTGATCACTCTGTAGCCGATGTGAGTAAGACCTTGAAACAGGTTGCAGGGCCAGATCGATTACCAGGACGTGTACTCTGAGCATGCGCTGACCAACTGGCAAGTCACTGACATTTTCAACCTCTCCCTGACCCAGTCTGTAATACCTACATGTTTCAAGCAGACCACCATACTACCTGTGTCCTAGACCGCCCAGGTAACTACTCTAAATTACTATCGCCCCGTAGTACTAACAACTGTAGCCATGAAAACCTTTGAAAGGCTGGTCATGGCTCACATCAACACCATCATCCCAGACACCCAGGACCCACTCCGATTCACATACTGCACCAACAGATCCACAGATGACACAGTCTATATTGCACTCCACACTGCCCTTTCCCACTTGGACAAAAGGAACACCTACAGTTGAAGTCGGAAGTTTACATACACCTTAGCCAAATACATTTAAACTCAGTTTTTCACAATTTCTGACATTTAATCCTAGTAAAAATTCCCTGTCTTAGGTCAGTTAGGATCACCACTTTATTTTAAGAATGTGAAATGTCAGAATAATAGTGGAGTGATTTATTTCAGCTTTTATTTCTTTCATTGCATTCCCAGTGGGTCAGAAGTTTACATACACTCAATTAGTATTTGGTTTAACAGAGAAAAGAGTCGGCCCGAGAATTGAACCCTGTGGCACCCCCATAGAGTTTTACTTGGATCAAATGTTTCAGTTAGCCTTCCACAAGCTTCCCGCAATAAGTTGGGTGAATTTTGGCCCATTCCTCCTGACAGAGCTTGTGTAACTGAGTCAGGTTTATAGGCCTCCTTGCTCACACACACTTTTTCAGTTCTGCACACAAATTGTCCATAGGATTGAGTTCAGGGCTTTGTGATGGCCACTCCAATACCTTGACTTTGTTGTCCTTAAGCCATTTTGCCACAACTTTGGAAGTATGCTTGGGGTCATTGTCCATTTGGAAGACCCATTTATGACCAAGCTTTAACTGAGCCTCCCCTGACTGATGTCTTGAGATGTTGTTTCAATATATCCACATCATTTTCCTCATGATGCCATCTATTTCGTGAAGTGCACCCGTCCCTCCTGCATCAAAGCACCCCTACAACATGATGCTGCCACCCCCGTGCTTCACTGTTGGAATGGTGTTCTTCGGCTTGCAAGCCTCCCCCTTTTTCCTCCTAACATAACGATGGTCATTATGGCCAAACAGTTCTATTTTTGTTTCATCAGACCAGGGGACATTTCTCAAAAAAGTACGATCTTTGTCCCCATGTGCAGTTGCAAACTGTAGTCTGGCTTTTTTATGGTGGTTTTGGAGCAGTGGCTTCTTCCTTGCTGAGCAGCCTTTCAGGTATGTCAATATAGGACTTGTTTTACTGTGGCTATAGATACTTTTGTACCTGTGTACTCCAGCATCTTCACAAGGTCCTTTGCTGTTGTTCTGGGATTGATTTGCACTTTTTGCACCAAAGTACATTCATCTCTAGGAGACAGAACGCGTCTCCTTCCTGAGCGGTGTTATGCGGAGCGACACAGGGGAACCCAAGAGCAGACTCAGATGAGGAAACAGGGATGAATGAACCAAAATATGTATTGTTACACAGAGAGATAAGGAGTGCAGATCCGGGGAGGCTCGGATGAGTTGCAGAAAAAACAGATGTGGAGACTGAGGTTGGAGTTAGCTGAGTAGAACAGGGTGAACAGGTCCTGAGGGGGAATCCAAGGTAGTGGTGGTGAGTAATATCCAGCTCAAGGTAGTTGGGTGGTGAGATGTGGAACAGGAGACAAGAGACAGAGCGGTAACTGCAATGAGAGGATAAGTGGTAACCACTTTCAGGGGCAAGTCCTTAGATGAAAGCCATACCTTTTGGCCTGGAGTGTAGACTGGGGCTGAAGCAACTGACGGAGGGCACCGCTACTTCGACCTCTTGGGCAGGGAACAAGCGAGGTTGGTAACCGAGAGCACACTCAAAGGGAGACATTCCTGATGAGGCGTTGATGAGGGTGTTGTGGGTATATTCCACCCAGGGTAGCTGGGCACTCCAGGAGGAAGGAATAGCAGAAGTCACACAGTGTATTGCAGTTTCCAATTCCTGGTTGGCCCACTCGGTCTGGCCGTTGGTCTGGGGGTGATATCCAAACAAAAGGCTGACATTAATGCCCAGAGCTGTGAAGAAGGCTCTCCATACCTGGGATGTAAACTGGGGTCCTCTGTCAGAAACAATGTCACTAGGGATGCCATACAGCCGCCAAACATGGGATTCCAGCAGGTCTGCTGTCTCCCGGGAGGAAGGAAGCTTGGAGGGGAATGAATTGAGCTTTGGAAAATCGGTCAATAATAATGGTGAGGATGATTGAGTTACCATTCGATGGGGGAAGCCCAGGGACGAAGTCCAAAGCTATGTGTGACCAGGGGCGACTGGGTATGGGAAGAGGACGAAGCAGACCAGATGTAGGTTTTGTTCTGAGCACAGACCGAGCAGGCTGAGATGAATTCCCGAGCGTCTTTCTACATGGTGGGCCACAAAATCGCTGGCGCAGGAACGAGACAGTCCGGTTCATGCCAGGGTGACAGGTGAGGTGAGTAGAATGGCCCCATTGAAGAACATCAGAACGAACTGACTCTGGCACAAACAGAGCCTTACAAGGACCGTTTCTAGGATCAGGCTGGTTCAGAAGAGCCTGACAAACACGGGACTCAATTTCCCAGGAAAGAGCAGCAACGATGCAGGAGGATGGCATAATGGTTTCTAGCTTGGAACTTGTGTTGTCTGCGGTGAACTGATGGGAGAGGGCATCAGGCTTGGTATTCTTAGATCCAGGGAGATAAGGGAGTATGAAGTTGAATCTTCCAAAAAACAATGCTCACCTGGCCTGCCGAGAGTTCAGACGTTTGGGGGTCTGGATGTAGGCTAGATTTTTGTGATCTGTCCACGCAATGAAGGGAAGGACCGAATCCTGTAACCAGTGACGCCACTCCTCAAGAGCCAGCTTAACAGCCAGGAGTTCCCGGTTACCTATGTCAAAATTTCTCTCTGCAGGCGAGAGCTTGCAGGACAAGAAGGCAAAAGGATGGAGCTTCTGATCCAAGGGAGAACGTTGAGACAGGACCGCATCTACCCCAGTGTCGGAAGCATCCACCTCGAGGACAAACTGGAGTTCTGGGCCTGGCTGGGTAAGGGTGGAGTTGAAGTGAAGTGGAGCTTGAGTTCCCAGAACTGCCTCAGGGGACCAGTGGAATGGAGTGGAGGTGAGTGGTGAGAGGAGCTGCCAAACGACTAGTCACGGATGAATCTTTTTTTTTTTAAACTGTCAAACCCAGGGAAACGCTGTAACTGCTTCATATATGCGGGCACAGGCCACTCTGTGACTGCCCTAACCTTGGCAGGGTCCGTTCGTAGCTGTCCTTGAGGAATAATGTAACCCAAGAAGGACACAGAGGAAACATGAAACTCACATTTCTCAGCCTTAACGAATAGGTTATTCTCCAATAGTCTTTGGAGAACGTGTTGCTTGTGAGCCTCAAGGTCCTTCGAAAAAATAAGAATGTCATCCACATAGACAAAACGCCCAATGACATCCCTCAGGGCATCATTAACCAGGCTCTGAAAAACAGCAGGGGCGTTAGTGAGACCAAAAGGCATAACCAAATACTTAATGTCTAAGTGGTGTGTTAAACGCCGTTTTCCACTCGTCCCCTTCTCTGATGCCGACAAGGTGGTAGTCATTCCGGAGGTCAAGTTTAGTAAACACTGTGGAACCATGGAGGGGGGCAAAAGCAGCACTGATACGTGGAAAGGGATGCTTGTTCCTGACAGTGATACTAATCAACCAACGGAAGTCTATGCATGGCCTCAGTGACCCATCCTTCTTCTTGACAAAGAAAAACCCAGCTGCCACCAGAGAGGAAGAATGCCTGATATGTCCAACAGCCAGGTGGTCCTGGGCGTATTCTTCCATGGCTTCTTGCTCGGGGCGAGAGAGGTTATACAACCTGCTACTAGGGAGAGGAGCTCCAGGCTGAAGCTCGATAGCACAGTCATACGGCCAATGAGGCGGCAGAGATGGGGTGTGGTGCTTACTGAATGCAGGAGTTAGAAAGTGATATGCTGGAGGAACAGAAGACAGGTCTGGGGGTTCTGGAATAGACTGGGTTTGGAGTTAGCTGAGTAGAACAGGGTAAACAAGTCCTGAGGGGAATCCAAGGTAGTGGTGGAGACAGGAGCCAGAGACAGCGCAGTAACTGCAATGAGAGGATAAACGGTGTCAGGCAGAGAAACAGGCACAGCAGAGTAACAGGATCTTGTATCATCATAAATGGCTAGAATCAAACTGCCTGAGCAGAGATTACGATCTGGCAGAGTGAAAGTGGCAGGACTGAGTATTTGTAGAGGTCTTGATTATGGAACGAATTGCAGCTGGTAGGGATCTGCTCTGACTCCAGCACACCTGTCTCCAACTACACAATCACACAGAGAGGGAGAGAGTGTACAGGGGGAGTAACTGCAGGTGAAGAAGACACTGGATGAACACCAGAGGGCGTAGCTGGAGCAGATGTGACAGGCGGTATGCCGGCTACATGGTTCTATATGGTGTTTATACTTGCGTACTATTGTTTGTACAGATGAACGTGGTACCTTCAGGAGTTTGGAAATTGCTCCCAAGGATGAACCAGAGATGTGAAGGTCTACAAATTTTTTTCTGAGGTCTTGGCTGATTTCTTTCATTTTTCCCATGATGTCAAGCAATGAGTCACTGAGTTTGAAGGTAGGCCTTGAAATAAATCCACAGGTACACCTCCAATTGACTCAAATGATGTCAATTAGCCTATCAGAAGCTTCTAAAGCCATGACATAATTTTCTGGAATTATCCAAGCTGTTTAAAGGCACAGTCAACTTAGTGTATGTAAACTTCTGACCCACTGGAATTGTGATACAGTGAATTAATATGTCTGTAAACAATTGTTGGGAAAATTACTTGTGTCATGCAAACTATAGTTTGTTAACAAGAAATATGTGGAGTGGTTAAAAAACAAGTTTTAATGACTCCAACCTAAGTGTATATAAACTTCCGACTTCAACTGTACGTGAGAATGCTGTTCATTGACGACAGCTCAGCGTTCAACATCATAGTGCCCTCAAAGTTCATCACTAAGCTAATGACCCTGGGACTGAACAGCTCCCTCTACAACTGGATCCTGGACTTCCTGATGGGACGCCTCCAGTTAGGAGGCAACAAAACATCTGCCACGCTCATCCTCAACACGGGGTGCCCCTCAAGGGTATGTGCTTAGGCCCCTACTTTACTCTCTGTTCACCCACAACTGTGTGACCGTGCACTACTCCAACACCATCATTAAGTTTGCCAATGACACGACAGTGGTAGGGCTGATCACCGACGACAATGAGAGCGCCTATAGGGAGGTCAGAGTGCCAAGACAACAACCTTTCCCTCAACATCAGCAAGACAAAGGAGCTGATCGTGAACTACAAGAAACAGAGGGCCGAGCACGCCTCCATTCACATTGACGGGGCTGTAGTGGAGCGGGTTGTGAGTTTCAAGTTCTTCTGTTTCCACATCACTAAGGCTCTATCGTCGTCCAAAAACACCAACACAGTAGTGAAGAGGGCACGGCAATGGCTTTTCCCCCTCAGGAGGCTGAAAATATTTGGCATGGCTCTCAGATCCTCCAGAAGGTTCTACAGCTGCACCATTGAGAGCATCTTGACTGGCTGCATCATCGCTTGGTATGGCAACTGCTTGACATTCTTCCGCAAAGCCAGGACCTCTATACCAGGCGGTGTCTGAGGAAGGCCCTAAAAATTGCCAAAGTCTCCAGCCACCAAAGTCATAGACTGTTCTCTCTGCTACTGCATGGAAAGTAATACCAATGCATCAAGTCTGGAAGCAACAGGACCCTGAACAGCTCATACCCCCAAGCCATAATACTGTTAAATAGTTAGTCCGGGTAGCTATTTGGTTAACTATTTAACTATCTGCATTGACCTTTTTGCACTCAGTTTTTTGACTCATCACATACGCTGCTGTTACTATTTACTATCTTTCTCTTTATTCCTAGTTATATATACAGTACTAGTCAAACGTTTGGACACACCTACTCATTCAAGTGTTTTTCTTTATTTTGCCTATTTTCTACATTGTAGAATAATAGTGAAGACATCAAAAATATGACAAAAAGTGTTTAAAAATCTAAATATATTTTATATTTGAGGTTTTTTGAAGTAGCCACCCTTTACGTTGATGACAGCTTTGCTCACTGTCGGCATTCTCTCAACCAGCTTCATGTGGAATGCTTTTCCAACAGTCTTGAAAGAGTTCCCACATAAGGAGTTCCCACTCGGGGGGCTTCCGAGTGGCGCAGCGGTCTAAGGCACTGCATCTCAGTGCTTGAGGCATCACTGCAGACACCCTGGTTTGATTACAGACTGTATCACATCTGGCTGTGATTGGGAGTCCCATAGGGCGGTGCACAATTGGCCCAGCATCGTCCGGGTTTGGCCTGTATGTCACGATCGTCATAAGAAGCGGACCAAAGCGCAGCGTGGTGTGAATGCATGATTTAATGAAGACGGGAAAAAACACTAAATACACTAAAACAAACAAACGTGACCGCTATAGAAACAGAGTGCTAACTAACATGCAACATCACATAGACAATAACCCACGAACCACAATACAAAACAGGCTACCTAAATATGGTTCCCAATCAGAGACAAAGACAAACACCTGCCACTGATTGAGAACCATATCAGGCCAAAACACATAGAAATAGACAAACTAGACATACAACATAGAATTCCCACTCATATCACACCCTGACCAAACAAAACATAGAAACAAACAATGCAAATAATGGTCAGAGTGTGACACTGTGTAGGCCCTCATTGTAAATAAGATTTGTTCTTAATTGACTTGCCTAGATAAATAAAGGTTGAATAAAAAAATACTAAATACAAAAAATACAAAATATGTTGAGCACTTGTTTGCTGCTTTTCCTTCACTCTGCGGGTCCAACTCATCCCTAACCATCTCAATTGGGTTGAGATGGAGCACTCCATCACTCTCCTTCTTGGTCAAATAGCCCTTACACAGCCTGGTAGTCATTGTCCATTGGGTCATTGTCCTGTTGTAAAACAAATGATGGTCCCACTAAGCACAAATCAGATGGGAAAGGCATTTAGCTGCAGAATGCTGTGGTAGGCATGCTGGTTAAGTGTGCCTTATTCTAAATAAATCACTGATAGTGTCACCAGCAAAGCACCCCCACACCACCTCCATGCTTCATGATGGGAACCACACATGCAGAGATAATCTGTTCACCTACTCTGTGTCTCACAAGGACAATGCGGTTGAAACCAAAAATCTCAAATTTGGACTCATCAGACCAAAGGACAGATTTCCACCGGTCTAATGTCCATTGCTCGCGTTTCTTGGCCCAAGCAAGTCTCTCTTCTTCTTATTGGTGTCCTTTAGTAGTGGTTTCTTTGCAGCAATTCGACCATGAAGGCCTGATTCATGCAGTCTCTTCTGAACAGATGATGTTGAGATGTGTCTGTTACTTGAACGCTGTGAAGCATTTATTTGAGCTGCAATTTCTGAGGATGGTTACTCCAATGAACTTATTCTCTGTAGCAGAGGTATCTCTGGGTCTTCATTTCCTGTGGCGGTTCTCATGAGAACCAGTTTCATCATAGCGCTTGGTTTTTCAACTGCACTTGAAAAAAAGTTAAAAGTTCTTGAACATTTCCGTATTGACTGACCTTCGTGTCTTAAAGTAATGATAAACTGATGTTTCTCTTTACTCATTTGAACTGTCCTTGCCATAGTAAGGACTTGGTCTTTTACCAAATAGGGCAATCTTCTGTATACCACCCATACCTTGTCACAACAGAACTGATTGGCTCAAACACAAGAAAGAAAGAAATTCCACAAATTAACAAGGCCCACATGTTAATTGAAATGCATTCCAGGTGACTACCTCATGAAGCTGGTTGAGAGAATGCCAAGAGTGTGCAAAGTTGTCATCAAAAAACAAGGGTGGCTACTTTGAAGAATCTCAAATATAAAATATATTTTGATTTCTTTAACACTTTTTTGGTTACTACATGATTCCATATGTGTTATTTCATAGTTTTGATGTCTTCACTATAATTCTATAATGTAGAAAATAGTAAAAATATAGAAAAACACTGAAATTGACTGGTACTGTACATACAGTGCATTCGGAAAGTATTCAGACCCCTTTACTTTTTCCACATTTTGTTACATTACAGCCTTATTCAAAATGGATTAAATATGTTTTTCCCCTCATCAATCTACACACAATACCTGTCACGCCCTGACCTTAGATATCTCTGTTTTCTATATATTTTGGTTAGGTCAGGGTGTGACTAGGGTGGGTACTCTAGTGGTGTATGTCTATGGTTTTGTATGTCTAGGGTTGTTGTAGGTCTAGGGGTTTTGTATTTATTTGTTGGCCTGATATGGTTCCCAATCAGAGACAGCTGTTTATTGTTGTCTCTGATTGGGGATCATATTTAGGCAGCCCTGTTTCCCACTTTCTGTTGTGGGATCTTGTCTACAGTTAGGTGCTTGTGTGCACACTAGTAGCTTCACGTTTCGTTTGTGCTTGTTTGTTTTGTTTTGCTGAGTTTCGGTTTTATTTAAAACATGTGGAACTCTATTCACGCTGCGCCTTGGTCCGATCCTTATAACGAACGTGACAATACTGACAAAGCAAAAATAATGACAAAGCAAAAATAGGATTTTAGAAATGTTAGCAAATGTATGGGTGGGTACTCTAGTGGTGTATGTCAAATGCTGAAATATGACTATTCAGACCCTTTACTTGTTGAAGCACCTTTGGTAGCGATTACAGCCTCGAGTTTTCTTGGGTATGACGCTATAAGCTTGGCACACCTGTATTTGGGTGGTTTCTCCCATTCTTTTCTGCAGATCCTTTCAAGCTCTGTCAGGCTGGATGGGAGCCTCGCTGCACTGCCATTTTTAGGTCTCTCCAGAGATGTTCAAGTCCGGGCTCTGGCTGTGCCACTCAAGGACATTCAGGGACATGTCCCGAAGCCACTCCTATGTTGCCTTGGCTGTGTTTTTAGGGTTGTTGCTCAATCTTTTATTGGTTTTACATTTTTTATTTAACCCTTATTTTACCAGGTAAATTGACTGAGAACAGAGCCACAGCCTGGGGAATAGTTACAGGGGAAAGGGGGGGGGGGGCAATTGTAAACTGGGGATAATTAGGTAACTGTGATGGTATGATGGATTGGAAATTTAGCCAGGACACCGGGGTTAATACCCCTACTGTTACGATAAGTGCCATGGGATCTTTAGTGACCACATAGAGTCAGGACACCCGTTTAACGTCCCATCCGAAAGACAGCACCCTACACAGGGCAATGTCCCCAATCACTGCCCTGGGGCATTGGGATATTTTTTTGAGACCAAAGGAAAGGGTGCCTCCTACTGGCCCTCCAACACCACTTACAGCCGTAATGGTCTCCCAATCAGGACCATCTTGACTAGTCTCACAGTCCCTGCCGCTGAAAAACATCCCCACAGCGTGATGCTGCCACCACCATGCTTCACCGTAGGGGCGGTATTGGCCAGGTGATGAGCGGTGCCTGGTTTCCTCCAGATGTGACACTTGGCTTTCAGGCCAAAGAGTTCAATCTTGGTTTCAATAAACCAGAGATTCTTGTTTCTTGGTCTGAGAGTCCTTTAGGTACCTTTTGGCAAACTCCAAGTGGGCTGTCATGTGTCTTCCATCTCTACCATAAAGGCCTAAGTGCTGCAGAGACAGTTGTCCTCCTGGAAGGTCCTCCCATTTCCACAGAGGAACTCTGGAACTCTGTCAAGAGTGACCATCGGGTTCTTGGTCTGACCAGGGCCCTTCTCCCCCGATTGCTCAGTTTGGCCAGGCAGCCAGCTCTAGAAAGAGTCTTGGTGATTCCAAATGTCTTCTATTTAAGAATGATGGAGGCCACTGTGTTCTTGGGGACCTTCAAAGCTGCAGAAATGTTTTGGTACCCTTCCCCAGATCTGTACCTCGACACAATCCTGTCTCGGAGCTCTACGGACAATTCCTTCGACCTCATGACTTTGTTTTTGCACTGTCAACCCTGGGACCTTATATAGACAGGTATGTGCCTTTTGCCAATCATGTCCAATCAATTGAATTTACCACAGGTGGACTCCAATCAAGTTGTATATCAAATCAAATCAAATGTATTTATATAGCCCTTCTTACATCAGCTGATATCTCAAAGTGCTGTACAGAAACCCAGCCTAAAACCCCAAACAACAAGCAATGCAGGTGTAGAAGCACGGTGGCTAGGAAAAACTCCCTAGGAAGGCCAAAACCTAGGAAGAAACCTAGAGAGGAACCAGGCTATGAGGGGTGGCCAGTCCTCTTCTGGCTGTGTTGCGGGTGGAGATTATAACAGAACATGGCCAAGATGTTCATAAATGACCAGCATGGTCAAATAATAATTATCACAGTAGTTGTCGAGGGTGCAGCAAGTCAGCACCTCAGGAGTAAATGTCAGTTGGCTTTTCATAGCCGATCATCAGATGTATAAACATCTCAAGGTTGATCAATGGAAACAGGATGCACCTGAGCTCAATTTCGAGTCTCATAGCAAAGGGTCTGAATACTTATGTAAATATGGTATTTCTGTTTTCATTTTGATAAATTTGCAAAAATTTTGAAAAACCTGTTTTCACTTTGTCATTAAGGTGTATTGTGTGTAGATTCAGGAGGACTTTTCATTTTTCAAATCCCTTTTAGAATAAGCCTGTAACATACCAAAATGTGGAAAAGATGAAGGGGTTTGAATACTACCCAATTGTTCTTTATCTACCTCAATTACCTCGTACCCCTGCACATCGACTCGTTACTGGTAGCCCTTGTGTGTATATATAGCCAAGTTATCGTTACTTATTTGTGTATTGTATTACTTTTGTTATTACATGTTTTACTTTTCTATTATTTCTCTATTTCCCACACCTGTTGTTTACGAAGCATGTGAAGAATAAAATGTGATTGAATTAGTGTCGGATTCTTTGGACCAAGCTAATGCTTTGCCCAATTATACAATTACAAAACATATACACCATTTAGAGTTTTTGCATTTTGCCTTTCTGGAGTTGTCTATATTTTATGGTCTGTACTCTATACGTAGACATGTGAGGTGTCATAAGTTTGAATAATGGTTGTTGTTTTAGACACATTTGCCACACCAGATTCTATAACCTAAACTACTTTAACTACTTGAGAGCTTTCAAGAATGCATGACCTGGTCAAAATAGACATCCAGATCACTTGTTACGATGATGATAATGCAGAACACATCCTGGCAACAACATGCCATTGTTGACATACAACAGAAATGGGATAAACATTTATTAATGATAATCTACTGTAATATGAAGGAATTGCCATCCTTGTTTTATAAGATGTGGGAATTAATTTGTGAGGATTCCTTCTGCCTTAGCCACATTATTGAATTAATTTTCCCATTTTTGTCAACTGCTGTTGAAATTGTGGCATTGAATTGAAACAGGGGCAAATTCACCAAGGATACCTACCCATGTCTGTAGTTTATTCTGAAGATATGTCCTTATGTAAGTTGATTACATTACTGGCCTGTCAACATTTTCCAGACATCGTCTTTGTCTAATGTTGATACATTCAGTTAAGTTTCATTTCAAACAGTGCCTTTTTACAAGCATGTGCATATGACATTTGTAACCCATGCATAATACTGAACACTGTAGGCCTAGTTCAAGAAAATACTCATGTTTTATTTCTGTCTATGATATCTGCCGGTTCATTGATAATTATTTTCACTCTTCTGTGTGTGTGTGTGTGTGTGTGTGTGTGTGTGTGTGTGTGTGTTCCTCTCCTGACCCTGCTACAGTCTGATACACCGGACACCTTGAGGCTATGTCTGTACCTATGATAAATAAAGTATACATATGTTTCCATATAAAATCATTTCATTTTTGTATTAATGTTAAATGATTAAATGCAATGTGGATTGAAGGTGTTTTGAAGAGATAAAAGGTATAGTCAAACTGTCAGACAAACAGGATAAGAATGTTTTCCTTTATATCCTGAATGTCAAGTCACCAATAGAAAGTCCCTAAACATGAGAAGACTAGTTTCTGTTTCCCTCACACAAAGGAAAGCTTATACCATTACTCACACAGTTGGTATATCTGGATGAAATCTCACCCAACGCCATACTGTATGGTAGGCATGAAAGCAGATAAGAGTAGTGCCATAGGAAGCCATGCACTTGTTGTATATTGGTGACTAGTCTATCAATGTACCCCCTAATAGTGTTAAATCCATCCTGTCTAATCAAGTGTCATCTGAATGCTGAGCAGGGTGCTATTCACTAAGGTGACACGTTCAATCAGATTGTTGCTGATAGAAACGTAATGTATAGAGTTGACACAGGATTCTATATCCTATTCTAATGACACAAAATCATCTTTCCTACACAATATATTTCTATCTGAATGTCTTGTACCGGTTCAATGTCCTGTACAGGCCCCTGGACGATCTTTTATATTAACATCACTTCTTCGGGATAGGTGTCCCTTCCACGGGACGGTTGATCTAACGTAAGCTAATGCGATTTGCATGAGGTTGTAAGTAACAAGAGAATTTCCCAGGACATAGACATATCTGATATTGGCAGAAAGCTTCAATTCTTGTTAATCTAATTGCACTATCCAATTTACAGGTGCTATTACGGTGAAAGAATACCATGCTATTGTTTTCGAGCGTGCCCAATTTTGAACATGAAAAGTTATTAATAAACAAATTAGGCACATTTGAACAGTCTTGATACAAAAGTTTGAACAGAAATACAATGTTTCATTGGATCAGTCAAAAAAAATTACACATACACTGCTGCCATCTAGTGGCCAAAATCTAAATTGCACCTGGGCTGGACTAATACATTATGGTCTTTCTCTTGCATTTCAAAGATGATGGTACAAAAAATACAAAAGAACGGTTGTATTTTTTCTTTGTATTATATTTTACCAGATCTATTGTGTTATATCCTCCTTCATTCCTTTCACATTTCCACAAACTTCAAAATGTTTCATTTCAAATAGTACCAAGAATATGCATATCCTTGCTTCAGGCCCTGAGCTACAGCAGTTAGATTTGGGTATGTCATTTTTGGCAAAAATTGATAAGGAGGAGCGGATCCTTAAGTTAACATCATGTGCGGAGAGTCCATTGGGGAAGAACAAAATGGCTGGAGTGAATTGGGTGACAATTGTAAGACCCAGAGTGCACTGGTCCAATCTCTCCCCTTCTTGTGCACTTGTTCACTCCCCCTCATGGATAAAAAAGAAATGGACTAAGAATTATGGTGGAAACTCCCTCTGGCTTATTCTTACACCAATCCAATGCTTTTAAATCCATGAAGAGAAAAGAGAAGAGTAAAGAACTGAAATGCATTCGATATACACCATATACCCATGTACATCTATAGAGTGTAACAGCCGTCGTCGGTGGAATAAAGTGAGGACCAAGGTGCAGCGTCGTAAGTGTTCATGATTTTTAACATAATCAAAACTGAACACAAAACAAAATAACAATTAGGAAGAACGAACAAACGAAACAGTCCTGTCTAGTGATGAACCACAGAACAGAAAATAAACACCCACGAAACACAGGTGGAAAAAGGCTACCTAAGTCTGATTCTCAATCAGAGACAACTAACGACACTTGCCTCTGATTGAGAACCATACCAGGCCAAACTCAAAAACCAACATAGAAAAACAAACATAGACTGCCCACCCCAACTCACGCCCTGACCATACTAAAACAAAGACAAAACAAGGACCTAAGGTCAGAACGTGACATAGCGAGTATTTTTTAATAGGTCTATCAAATCTCTATTGATAATGTATGTCTATTAATGGCATATTGACTATAAAGTGTCATAATTGTATAATAAGCACTCATTTAGGATGCGTTTGTGTGACCAACTGGGGTCAAATCAGGTCAGCGCTAAAAGGTTGGGTTTCCCTGCTGAGCTAAAGGCTAGGCATTACCAATGCTTATACAAGTTGTCAGATCACAGGAAGGTTGCCCATGCACATGTGATTCACACACACACACACACACACACACACACACACACACACACACACACACACACACACACACACACACACACACACACACACACACATATATATACTAGAAGCATCAACAGTCCTGACTTCAAGAATAATGTATAGCCTAATATGTCAGTGCACACACACATGCACACACAATCACTGTAATAGCCTAAATTCACCAATAGGCGGAGTTAGCCCAATAAAGGGATGTGGATCAAATATCACACAGTACAAGTCTAGGAACTGTTTTTTTTTCACGTTATTAATAAGGTTTATTCAGCACGAGCAGATATCACCGTTATAGCATAATCAACATGAATGCAGTGTCCGTGAGTTGTCTTAATTCAGTAAGTTTTCAGATGTAGGTTAGTATTTTTTATTAGCCCATACTTGACTCAGGACCACATTTTAACTAAAGTAAACGCACCTGATTCAACATTTTTAGACGCCCTCTAGTCCTGTGTACTTTTTATGAAAGGTGCCCGTGCTCTCTCTCTCAGCATGTGAGGATGGTCCAACTGCGTTGCAAGACGGTTTTTATTTTCATTTTATTTAACCTTTATTCAACTAGGCAAGTCAGTTAAGACCAAATTCTTATTTACAATGATGGCCTAACAAAAGGCGGTTCTGAATTTGTTGTAGAGAACATTGTTTTGTCTACCGTACTGCTCAGTGAGCACAGACACACTGACCAATGTGTTTTGAACAAATTCATAGGATTTTTTTTTAGCAACCAGATGTTCAAGAGCATATGACTCGATTTTTCATATCTCCCCTTATGCTACAACATTTCAAGGGTGGTGTTTCACGTTATTTTCGACCGTTTAAACATGTATTTTATTAATAGGCCGTCATTGTAAATGATAATTTGTTCTAAACTGACTTGCCTAATTAAATAAAGGTTAAATAAATGAAAAATGTTACACATCGTATTCTCCTATTGGAAAAGTATGATGTAATGCATTGAACCACCGGTAGGTAGACGTGTGTTAGACCTGAACGCAACCGTGACCGGACTGAATGCTGATTGGATCTCACTAATGCGGTCACTGCGACCTCGATTGCGGTCCAAACGTAAACAAGCCAGGTGGCAAAGTAAAATTCGTAATCATTGCCACATTCATTATCCGGTTGGTTTATGGTAATGTGCTGGTATTTGTATATGAGTTTCAGGTAGATTAATTATTCTAGACCAATTTAATTGTCAACCGCACCACTTCTGATTGAACATTGTGCGCTTGCGCGACGATGAGAAGCGAGAAGGATCCCGTTGGCAGTATCCTCCCACGCGCTTACTAGAACGTCTTTACCAGAGACGGAAGAGAAATCGAGACATTTCATAGGTTCCTTTTTTCTG